>NW_026943823.1:20669841-20747341 GCF_035594765.1 Anolis carolinensis
ACCACTTCTCAACATAGTCGCCATTCAAATCTAGGCACTTATCATAGCGATGAATGAGCTTGGCAACTCCTTCCCCACAAAACTCTGCCGCTTGCATCCTCAAAAAGTATAGGAGAAAACATTTACCATATGCAGTTGAAAGCCACACCCAAATACCACTTCTCAACATAGTCGCCATTCAAATCTAGGCACTTATCACAGCGATGAATGAGCTTGGCAACTCCTTCCCCACAAAACTCTGCTGCTTGCGGGTGAATGAGCGAGCAAGCGAAGCCAGCCCCAGACGTCGGATAATACGGTGTGTTGGATGAGCAGAAGTCGGATAACTGGGACTTAACTGTACTGGGTAAAATGGAATTGCATGGCACATGACAGACTACCAAAACTATGTCTGTTAAAGCAGATAAAAAATCAGTATCAGACCCCTTGGCTAGTTCAATTGACAAAACTCATTAGGAGTTGTGGACTTTCCATTCTATAACCAAATTTCCTAGAAGAACTAGATCCAACGATTGTCGCACAGCGAATACTGGATATAGAAGCTCAGAAAGACATTGCTAAAGCCAGCTCATTGAAATGGCTCAATCATTTTAAACACACTTTTCAAACAGCCCAATATCAAAAGACAGAAATGCCTAAACACCCCGGGAGGGTATTTACCAGAACTAGATTTGAACAGCTGGACACAATGGTCCCGCATGGGGGATTTAACCAAGTTCCATATAATGAACGATTTTGTATCTGTGAAGCGTTAAAGGCAGAAGACATCACACATGTCCTGTTTAGTTGCAACTTGTATATGAAAGAGAAAAACCAATACCTCGGGCCATACATTATACAAAAGACACACGGGGATCCTTATATTAGAACTACATTTTACTAGTCAGCCAAAATGCTAAAACAACATACAAACCAGCCCTTTTTATATAGCAACTCAGCTTAGAACTGCATATTTGGATTTGATGGTGTCAATTGTAGTGGTGATGCAGATATTTGATATGGATCAGGATCTTGACCCCTTGCTAACAGCTTGTTTGTTTAACTTTGGTTATAATGTGGGTTGTATTCTGTATGTGCATGTGTTAAATGTGTTTGTCAAATGTTTTGATACGGCCTATGGACTAATCAATCAATCAATCAACATCTTATTATGGTCCAAAGACCCTTATTGCACCATAGATGTACACGGTATGCAGAATAATGAAACTAACACACAAATGGGCAAAGTTTGTTGGTGTAGTTTGGTGTAAGGGTAAAATGTTGAATCAAGTGTTTTTTTGCTGTTGGAGTTTTGTAACTGTGTATTCCGGCATGCTTTCCAGCAGCACACAGGTTAATGGCAGGCCAGCTTGAATGATGGCCTGCCTAGCCAATAGGTCAAGCCTTCCGGTCTCAGAGGGCGGACAGGATGTTCGTCATTCTGCTATGGAATGTGGGAGTTGCCGGCAGAAGGGTTTCGCTGACCATAAGCAAAGAGAGAGGACATGCTTTGCCTTTGCTGAGGGAAGCATGTGTCCTTTGAGCGATGGACTTTGTAGTTTGTATATAGTTTGTATATAAATAAAGCCTTGGAACCGCTGTGATCAGCTGAATTACAACTGTGATGTCGTTTGTCGGTGCTGCTTAGCCAGATGCTCAAGCAGTCCCATGGAGGATGGATTGGTGAGAGACCTGACTCACCAATAAATCAGGGTGGTTCGGAGCTGATTTAACCCCCTGACAAAGTTTACAACAGTTAAGAACTGCTTGAAAACACATTGGCTAAAAACAAGAAATGTCGGCGTGTCACAGCCTGTGTCTAAAATTGGGGTTTTTCTCATTCTGGCTGCCTCAGAAAGAAACTTGGCAACCGCCAAGGTCACGTGGCAGAGGCCGTCATCAAGTAAAAAACATAGAATTTCACTGGAATAGGTGGTAAGTTTCTTAGTAAAGAGTTGATTATTTGTGCTCGGGTCTGTTCATAGAAACTGCATGACAGTAGAATGTGGTAGTTGCATTCCACTTCATGTTTGTATGGGCAGAGTCTTTCATTATAGGGGATACCCACAAATCTCCCACGCAGAAGTTCAGACAGAAACACATTACACCTTGCTTTGGAAAAAAAGACAATGTTATTTGGCCACTGCCAAGTTCTTTAGATCGTTTGCTGCTTGGAAAGGCCCAACATAACGAATGGACAGGGCACTAGGGGAGCAGGAAACATAAGAACAAGAGCGCAGCTCACAAAAGGCAATGTCCCACAGTCTCTGTCTGACTGATTTGAGAGCCATGTCAAAACCCAAATGAGTTAGGAGAGATGCAGAAAGACCGATGGAGGAGACTTTCTTAGAATTAAATCAACTGTTCACGTACTTGTCCTGAGCAAAGTCGTGAATCAACCCGGATCCTAAACTAAAAATTCTGATCTTGAGCCAGCATTTAAGTGCCCACCACCAGGCTCTTATTGAGAGCGGTGCTTCCCCGGATTCAATTAATAAGACACAGGATGGGAGCTGGAAAAGGGCCCTCAAAAACTATGTTGGCTGTTGATCTATTTTTCATGTTAAGTCACCAATCTAGATGCTGGAAGCAGACAGCAGTTGGGAAGCTATCTTGGTGTTAAAGACTTTAGTTGCCGAAGGTACAAACTGTCCCCCTTTAGTAGCGGTAAAACGCAAAATAGCCGAACTGCTTACTTGAGTTTTGAGTGTAATAGAAGCAATGTGAGTAGACCAGGACAGTCTGTGGTGAAATAAAAGCCCCAAATATTGGAAACTTCTGACCTGTTCTAGAATATGCCCATCAAGAAACCAACAGGTGGGGAAAATGTTTTGATACGGCCGATGGGCTAATCAATAAAATGTATTCCACACACAAATCTACTTTATAAAGTTATCAAGCACGTCTTCAAGCAAGATTAAAAGGAGCCGTTTCAGATGCCCTGATGCTAACAAATAAGCTCAGCAAGCAAAGGCACAACAATCATACTACTACGTATTGATGCATTGAAACTATTAGGAATATACTAATAACCTGTTAGGATTATGATACCAATATAGTTAGATATTGGTGCAGAGTAACAAAAATACAGAAGTCTAGGGGTTTATGTGAGCAGAGGTGAGAAAAAGCAAAATAGCCAGCCTCCTTTACCCTTTAAAGAGTCACGCGCATAAAATAAGCATCAGAGACATCAAAAGTAAAATAGTAAAAATATGTTTCCCACATCACATGCAAAACCTCTAAAATGGTGCCATCAACTCTGGAATGCAGCTTTGGCTTCAGGTTACTAAGCAACAAACAAAACTAACTACATAAACCATCCCACATTGAAAATGCAGGCATGATTGCTAGATAACCCAACAGAAACAACAAGCATTTGGAATTGCCAGTTATTTCCGTGCCATACTTGGTGTACTTGGCTATGTAGCTTCTACTCGTATATCCAACCAGTAAACTTACACAAGATTGTCAAAGTCCATCCCATAGGTTCACTCACACAAAAGTACACAATGGTCACATTGTCAACGTAATATTTTTGGTCATCATCATCCACAGAACAGAAAACTGAAAATATGTTTATTATGCTAAATATAATGACGGGTTTGATGGCAAAATATACCGCACCACCCGAACAATATAAGGCAGTTTGGAACCAAAGACACGAAACTCTTCCACCGAGAACAACAAGACTTGGAAATGTCCAATCTTCCGTTTGTAATAAGTAGCTTTAGTGAAAAATACATCCAAAGACAATTTGGCTTGAAGAGAAAAAAGACTTACCTGAATTTCTCTTTGATACCAGCTTCACAGGTGTGTTGAAGACAGTCGAAATCGCAAGGACCAAAAGGACAGGAGGCTTCATCTTGGACTGGTTTCTGCAGCTGAAATATAAACACAGCGCATGAGATTAAGCCCAAGTTGCCACATCACCAGCAACATATGTGTGGAGGCAGTCATGTTGTCTAACTCTAGTAGACTGCCTTATTCTAGTAACATTTACTCTGCCGATGAAGAGAAGCCCAAAGAAAAAAAAAGGTTCAAAAGAAGCTTTCATAAATGGAATATCGGTGCATTTCAGGCTGAGGAGAGGGAAGGGTCTCACAAAGTGACTCCACATCATCATCATCATTATTTCCACTACTACTACTATTTTCGCTTTGCTTTGTGAAAGCATTAGCTATTCATCTGAGCTTAAACACAGCAACCCGCAAACTGAATTTTTCTGCACCATTAAAAAAATTCAGCCCTGAAAGCAAATATCAGCTTGAGTTCTCATCGGAGGCTGACGCTTGGGTATTTGCTTTGAATCTAATCTCAAATGCCGAATTGCAAAATTAAAGGCGCTCTATCTTCACTTCTTGTCCACCCAAATAAACTGAATTAATTGGGGACCACTTTTTTAAAAACAAGTGGTAAGATGCATAGTATGTTGCACAGGCTTTTAATTAAGGTGGCTTTTAGGCTTGTGCATTTGTATAGAATCGCTATCCTTTTCTGTTTGTTTCATTCATAAGCCCCCTGTTTTCGTTTTAGCACACCTCCCGAAAACGGGTGCCATTCTGAATGGGCGTTTCCGTTCTGCATCTGAAAATATGAAATTTTTTGACTAATAATAATAATAATAATAATAATAACAACAACAACTTTATTTTTATACCCCGCCCCATCTCCCCGAAGGGACTCGGGGCGGCTTACATGGGGCCTGGCCCGATAAAACAAACAAATAACAGTAACAAAGCAATAAAACATTTATCCCAGTAAAAAACATCAACATCAATAAAAACAATCATTAAAATCAACAAGCAGGATACAGTATTAAAAACAGGAGACTAAGTCGTAGATCCCAGGCAAAGTGCAGAGTATTACAAAATGGGGAAAGGAAATTTCACAGTTAAATGGACAATAAAGTGCGGTATAAAATGGCAAGACAACAACAATGGGACTATTATGGAATGGACAGATAGATCAATCCAGCAACAATTAAACTTATTGGCCGCTATGCGCAGGCTTCCCCAGGCTCCCCTTCCCCTCGGTTTTAGGACCTTCTTCTTCTTCTTCTTCTTCTTCTTCTTCTTCTTCTTCTTCATTCGTTCAGTCATTTCCGACTCTTTGTGACCTCATGGACCAGTCCACGCCAGAGTTCCCTGTCGGCCATCGCCTCTCCCAGTTCCTTCAAGGTCAAGCCAGTCACTTCAAGGATACCGTCCATCCATCTTGCCCTTGGTCGGCCTCTCTTCTTTTTTCCTTCCATTTTTCCCCAACATTGTGATCTTTTCTTAGCTTTCCTGGGGATGGGAGTGTTGTGACTCAGCTGGAACCTCAGATTGACTCTGATGACGATGATGGGATTCAGGTTCACAATCAGGTTCAAAATGTCCCTGTTGTAGAAGATGAGGAACAGGGAGTGCAAGTTCATTTTCCCACAGCAAGGAATGATGTTGATGTTGATGATACTGAAACTAGCCAGGTGCAAATGGACTTGGAAAAGGAGGACAGTTCTCAGTCTGATAATGAGGCTCAGCAAACTAACGAGCAGGCTGACCTTGATGAAACAGGTTCCTTAGATCGAACTGACCGTTTGGAATTCAGAGTTTGGAGGACTGTGAGAATTGCAAACAAGAGGGAGGTTAGAGGCCAGAGAAATGATTTCATGCTTTGCAAAGGGTATTAACGCAATGTGTTTGGAAACAAACCTTTGTCAAAGCAACTTTCGTTTAACCAAGAAGCAAGCTCTCGTTTCCCTGGATTATCTTGCAGCTTCTGTGTTCATGTTCTTGAGACTTTGTCATGCTTTAATGGGAACTTGTTTATACCTCATGATTTCTGGAATTATTCTCTAAGGCTTTATTTTGTAACGATCTTTTGGAACTTTACTTTTGCTTTTAAAGAACTTTTTATCTTCTATTTTCTAATAAAATAAAAAGACTTCAACCTGTGTGCAGTTTGGTGTATGCAGCAAGGCGAAGCTAACCTGAGGTGCGACAGGAAGGGCCGCCCAACAATATTTAATGAATATATTACATGCAGCAAATGAGGAGAGGGGTCCTTAGCTGATTCCCAGCACAAGTGGGGCCATCTTGACACGAGAAAGGAAGAGAAAAAGTAATTGAACTAAATCTTTTGACAGATCATTGTAATAATGATGCTACACATTGACGGCTTTCAAGGGTAGATTACTTTTCTACGCTTTGCTCTCTTCAGCTAGAAATCATCAACTCAAGTCCATAGTATAGATATTAGACTTGTGCAATCAATAAAAAATGTTTCAATACTAATACAAAATTATAGGGTGTGGGCGGGGAGATAGTTTCTAAAGTGTTTCCAAAATTGGACGGGATCTTTATCGTAACAATAACGAGTTAACTACCTTTTCATTACTTTTCGTTAAGTAATAGTGCCAATGGGGAAACTTCAGGGGTACACAGAACCACCATGACCCACTAAATATACTGGAGGGATTTGGGGGGAACTGACCTTCACTTCTGGGAGTTGTAGTTCACTGATATCCAGAGACATTGTGACCATCACTGATGATGGATTTAGACCAAACTTGGCACACAGAACCCCCATGGCTAACTAAACCTACTGGAGGGAGTTGAGGGAGACTGACCCACCATGGTGGGAGTTGTAGTTCATCCTGAAGCCAGAAAGCACACTGAATGCCACCAATGATGCATCTAGAGCAATGATGGGCAACCTTTTGCATTTGGTGTGTCAAAATTCACCAAAAAACCTAGCATGACTTAGGTGGTGCGTCACTTCCGAGAAAAAAACCATAATTTCACAATATATGAAAAATGAAGTCCTAATTAGAGGGAGAGGAATAATTATTTTTATCCTATTGCTGCCAGTTAGAAGGCTAAGCTCCGCCCACTTGGTCTCCTAGCAACCTACTCAGCCCACCCAGCCTCTCAATAATAATAATAATAATAATAATAATAATAATAATAATAATAATACAATCCTAAGGTTAGCAGATACCCCTAAGGATCATCCAGTTCAACTTCCTTATATCATGCAGGACACAATCCAACCACTCCTGACAGATGGCCATCCAATATCTGCACAGTAATAGTACAAATCGAATCATAGAATCAGACAGTTAGGAGAGACCCCTAAAGGCCATCCAGTCCAACCCAACTCTGTCATTGGACAATACAATTCAAACACTCCCAACAGATGGCCAGCCAGCCTCTCAATAATAACAAAAACAACAACAACAACAACAACAATAATAATAATAATAATAATAATAACATCCTAAAGTTAGCAGATACCCCTAAGGATCATCCAGTTCAACTTCCTTATGTCATGCAGGAGGACACAATCCAACCACTCCTGACCAGATGGCCATCTAGCCTCAACAAGTTCTCACCAACACCACCAGACAACGCCACAGCAACGCATGGCTGGGCTAAGCTAGTTGTAATATATAACTGTATTTAATAAATCAAAAACTATTTACTACCATTATTTCCATGTACAACAATCTATGGTACCTCTTGCAGTTTCCATGCTGATTTCTCTCTATTGTAGTTTCAATGTAGTCATAAATAATGAATATAATAATAATATAATAGTAATAATGTAATAATATACTACAATAATATATATATATATATATAAATGTAATGTGCATAATTTCCCTGGAGTAAACAACAAAACCACTGGACCAAATCACACCAAATTTGGCCACAAAAGACATTAGTCATCCAATCAATCTGCATGCGGCAGCGTGTCAGCAAAAATGCCTAGGCGTGTCAGTGCTGACACGCGTGTCATAGGTTGGCCATCACTGATCTAGAGCAAACCTGCCCAACATGACAAACTTTAACTACTGATGGAGTTTCAAGTGGTTAAGCTGGCATGATATGAGTTGTAGTTCACCCACATCCTTATGCATTTTGTAAAATAAAAAAAATGTTTGTTTTTTTCAAAAAAAAAACCAAAAAACGGGCAATGCTGGATCGATCCCCAAGCTAGTATAGCAATAAAAGTCAACTGTAGAGTCAATTTCCATTGATACAAAGTTAATAGGTGACATTTCATCAAAGCCTTTTGAGTTGAAGTTTCAAACCCAGTTCTCTATAATCATACATTTTTAAATCGACTGCGATTTTTTATACATTTTTAAACCATTTAAATTGTTCATTTGTTACTCGCTGCTTCAGACACTTCCAAATAGTTTTTTTTTCTTGTGATATAGAGATATAAATATTGTAAGGCATAAATAAATAAATGAAATCAACAGGCGGAAGACAGTATCACTGTGCAATTTTCTCTCCTTTGTAATTCCTGAACAGCCGTTAAAACACAGTGTGTCTGTGGGTGTCTGTGTGCAGACAAACATATACAACAGTCTAATTTGCAGAAATATTAGCCATTAGCTGTGCCTGGCCACGCGTTGCTGTGATGAAGTCTGGTGGTATGGGAAATAAAGTATTGAGGAATTGGTGGTTGTTAAGGTAAAGGGTAAAGGTTTGCCCCTGACATTAAGTCCATTATAAATGGGTTATACAGCTGTATGGAAGGACCTTGAGTCTACACTGCCATATAATCCAGTTAAAATCAGATAATCTGTATTTTATAGTCAGTGTGGAAGAGGCCTAAGTGAGGCCTAAGTCTGCCTGTCCCCTGGGCTGAGTGGGTTGCTAGGAGACCAAGTGGGCGGAGCTTAGCCTTCTAACTGTCAGAATTGGATAAAAACAATTCTTACTCTCCCTCTAATTAGGACTTTTTTTCTTTTCTTTTTGTTGTATGAACGTAGAGGCATGGATGATGGGTTGTGCTGCCCAGTTTAGTGTTTCTGGGATGTGTAGTTTTGTTGTTTTGTCCTAGGCCGAAATTTCATTACCCTTTTATATATATAGATTTGATTTCAGTACAATTCCTCCCCTAATAAAGAGACATCTTCATCAAGATCAGTGACGGAGGCAACGACAACTTCTCATCCATCTGTTGTGATTTCCCTTGAAATGGTAGCAACTCAACTGTTACAAAAGAGGGGAACAGGGTGGAAAGAGATGTAGAAGAATTTTCACCTGACCTTTGCATTATTATTTTAAACCTCGAAATGAGATTAGAAAAACGGCTACATTAATTTTTAAGTGCCTCTTTCAAATAATACAAACGATTTTAGCCTTATCTTTTTCCAGCGTTCAAAGTGATGCTGCGATGATTAATGGTTGGCTCTCCAGAAGGTCAAGGAGGTACAACCTGTGGCCTGGGGTTTGCATGCAAATGTATGTGCTATCTTTAGGTGTGTCCTGATTCCAGGTTTGCCTGTTGTACAATTTCTTGCAGATTGATCTCTCCTTCTTCTTTGTAGCAGTGAGCTTCTCCTTAGCTGAATACTGTGATATGGGCAATGTGGCCAGGATACTGGAGCTGGATCGCAATAATATGGTTTAGCCCAGGGGTCCTCAAACTTTTGAATCCGAGGGCCGGTCCACAATCCTTCAGACTGTTGAGGGGCCAGATTATCATTTGGAAAAAAAAAAACCGAACAAATTCCTATGCACACTGCACATGTCTTATTTTTTATAGTGCAAAACAGCAACAACAACAATAAAAGAACAATACAATATTTTAGAATGAAAACAATTTTAACCAACATAAACCTATCAGGATTTCAATGGAAAATGTGGGCTTTCTTCTGGCCAATGAGATAGTCAAGTTAATTAGGATTGTTGTTGTTGTGTGCCTTCAAGTCATTTCAGAGTTTGGCCGAGCCTAAGTCTAAAATTAATTATTTATTTACTGCATTTATTTACTACATTTATATCCCGCCCTTCTCACCCCAAAGGGGACTCAGAGCAGCTGTATGTACATACAATATATTATATTATTGGCATAACAGAATATTAGCATTATATATTACTATATTGAACTGCACCACTATACTGTAATATTATATGTAATATATAACATTTAATTAATATTATTATATGGTATTATTATTAGTATTATATTGTGTAACATAATATTAGTATCAATATTATATGTATATACAATATATTATATTATTAAAACTGATATAAAAATATATTATAAAACTGAGGGCGGGGGCCAGGTAAATGACCTTGGAGGGCCGCATCCGGCCCCCGGGCCTTAGTTTGGGCACCCCTGGTTTAGCCTTTGTAGATTGGTGCTTCTCAGAACTGGATATTAGGGTTGTGCACAGACCTGTTTTTCAAAATGGGCTTCGGCTGTTTCGGCTCTTTCAGACAGCCATAACAACATGGGCTTTGCCGAAGTTCTTTTTATTAGGGATGCTGGACGCAGAAGATAATTTAATTTATTTAATTATTTAACAAGGGCCGCGAGAATAACTTATGCAAAAGAATGGAGGACGAAAAACAGACCAGATATAAATTGTTGGTTTAATAAAAGCCTGGAAATTATGAGCACTTATTATCAAACACTCAGGGTAAACCAAAAAAACAGACAGATTGGGAACCGATAAAAAATTATTTAAGAAATTAAAAATGTAAAGTATAGAGGCTCAGCCCTGTCTCGGGCTCTTGGGAAGAGGTCCCGCCCCCGCCCCATCCCCGCCCTTTAGTCCTAAAAGACCTCTCAGGAGAAGTATAGAGGCTCAGCCCTGTCTCAGGCTCTTGGAAGGAGGCCCCGCCCCCTTCCCTAGCCCCACCCTTTAGTCCTAAAAGGCCTCTCAGGAGAAGTATAGAGGCTCAGCCCTGTCTCAGGCTCTTGGAAGGAGGCCCCACCCCCACCACTAGCCCCGCCCTTTAGTCCTAAAAGGCCTCTCAGGAGAGGTCTAGAGGCTCAGCCCTGTCTCAGGCTCTTGGAAGGAGGCCCCGCCCCCTTCCCTAGCCCCACCCTTTAGTCCTAAAAGGCCTCTCAGGAGAAGTATAGAGGCTCAGCCCTGTCTCAGGCTCTTGGAAGGAGGCCCCACCCCCTTCCCTAGCCCCACCCTTTAGTCCTAAAAGACCTCTCAGGAGAAGTATAGAGGCTCAGCCCTGTCTCGGGCTCTTGGAAGGACGCCCCGCCCCCTTCACTAGCCCCACCCTTTAGTCCTAAAAGGCCTCTCAGGAGAGGTATAGAGGCTCAGCCCTGTCTCAGGCTCTTGGAAGGAGGCCCCGCCCCCTTCCCTAGCCCCACCCTTTAGTCCTAAAAGGCCTCTCAGGAGAAGTATAGAGGCTCAGCCCTGTCTCAGGCTCTTGGAAGGACGCCCCGCCCCCTTCCCTAGCCCCACCCTTTAGTCCTAAAAGGCCTCTCAGAAGAGGTATAGAGGCTCAGCCCTGTCTCAGGCTCTTGGAAGGACGCCCCGCCCCCTTCACTAGCCCCACCCTTTAGTCCTAAAAGGCCTCTCAGAAGAGGTATAGAGGCTCAGCCCTGTCTCGGGCTCTTAGAAGGACGCCCCGCCCCCTTCACTAGCCCCACCCTTTAGTCCTAAAAGGCCTCTCAGGAGAGGTATAGAGGCTCAGCCCTGTCTCAGGCTCTTGGAAGGAGGCCCCGCCCCCTTCCCTAGCCCCACCCTTTAGTCCTAAAAGGCCTCTCAGGAGAAGTATAGAGGCTCAGCCCTGTCTCAGGCTCTTGGAAGGACGCCCCGCCCCCTTCCCTAGCCCCACCCTTTAGTCCTAAAAGGCCTCTCAGAAGAGGTATAGAGGCTCAGCCCTGTCTCAGGCTCTTGGAAGGACGCCCCGCCCCCTTCCCTAGCCCCACCCTTTAGTCCTAAAAGGCCTCTCAGAAGAGGTATAGAGGCTCAGCCCTGTCTCGGGCTCTTAGAAGGACGCCCCGCCCCCTTCACTAGCCCCACCCTTTAGTCCTAAAAGGCCTCTCAGGAGAGGTATAGAGGCTCAGCCCTGTCTCGGGCTCTTGGAAGGAGGCCCCGCCCCCTTCCCTAGCTCCGCCCTCTGTGTCCCAACAAGCGCCTCTGGAGAGGTATAGATTCTCTGCCCTGTCTCGGGCTCTTGGGAAGAAGTCACGCCCACTCCTCTAGCTCCGCCCCCTGTGTGTCCTAACAGGCGCCTCAGGGGCTTAGCCTGTATTTAGGTCAGAAACATACTATCGGATCACACCAGAATACATAATGCAGGTTGCAAACGCTTCCAGGGGCAACTTTGAGGAGTATGGGTAAAACTGTGGAGAAGGGAATTGTACTAAATCTTTACTTTACAAGGTCTGACATACCGACAGGCTCTGACTCAGAAAAGTTATATTCCCTTGAAACCGCTGCAACAAGAATTCCATGATACTGACATCGCTCCTCAAAAAATAAGTCTGCTTTGGGCATGGT
The DNA here is from genome assembly GCF_035594765.1 of Anolis carolinensis. Lineage (NCBI taxonomy): Eukaryota > Metazoa > Chordata > Lepidosauria > Squamata > Anolidae > Anolis > Anolis carolinensis. Next base: position 20,682,080 of record NW_026943823.1, read on the forward strand.
GTAACGCCAGCGCCCCTCTTTTCCCTCCAGCAAGCCTGACATTTAAGTATATCTGTTGCAAAGTCATTAACAAATACTGCGCGCTGATGCTGAGTAACACTGACATGTACCTGTAATTAAGGGTACACATTGTAATGTGATGGAGATTAATTCAGTCGATGTTCCAGATTTCACTGCTGCTTTGCTTCAGCAAAAGAATCGAGGAGGAAAAAAAATCTACATGGCAACAGAACCACAACTGAATGCCGTGGTTCATCATCTTGAGGGCACCATCCAGATCCATTAATCTAAATCAGTATTTCCCAACCTGAGGTCTATGGACCACCAGTGGTTCCCAAGAACTAAAATATGGTCCACGACCTCATCAATACTACACCATCGCAATGAGAGCAACTGGTCTCGAGAAACCCTCTTCTAGTGCCAAGGCAACAGGGATGTCGGGAGGGGAGAAGCTGACTACCCATGAAAGGGGCAACAACGAGGCTCCTGACTGCTGCTTCTCCTCCTCCCTCCCCGAGTGGAGCCATTCTATGTGGAGCCTGGAAGCGAGGCCGCCCTGGGGTCTTTGTTTTGAGGCCTGTTCCTGGGGTTATTTGGGGGGCTCATTCAGAAAATTGCATTGGATAGACCACATCAGATCTAGATTATGAAACATGGTTTTCTGTGGGTGAGCAGTTGGTGACTACTGGATGGTGTATGTTCTGTATCAGAAACTAGATCTATCCAGAAACTAGATCTATTTCTGAATCAGCACCCCAAATAACCCTATTTCTGAATCGGACGCTCGCCTACTCCCGCCGCCACAGCCATCTTCACAACCCGCAACAATTTTTAACCAATACCACCAGACTATGCCACAGCAACGCCTGGCCGGGCACAGCTAGTTTTATATAAATGCACAACCCTAGAGCTGATGTGGTCTATCCAATGCAGTTTTCTGAATCAGCACCCCAAATAACCAAACCGAATTTAAAATTGACCAAAAACTGATTCATAACCCTTTTGATACTAATGTTGGAGAGTGGACCCTGGTCAAGTGGTCCCTGGTCAAAAAAAGGTTGGGAACCACTGATCTACACACAAGAGTTTAACACTTGGAAATAATAATAATAGTAATAATAATAATAATAATAATAATAACAATAATAACTTTATTCTTATACCCCGCCCCATCTCCCCGAAAGGACTCGGGGCGGCTTACATGGGGCCTTGCCCAAACATAACAATATAAAAGCAAACAATGCAATAAAACAAAACAATCAACAATAAAAACAATAATATTGATAAAACAGTCATTAAAAAGTCAGCATACAAGATAGGTATTAAAAAACGTGATATTTCAAAACTGCATCTCATTTGGCCTGGCTTTCATTTTATTTTTTTCTTCGCTTTGGCATCCTGCGGAGGGGTCCGGAGTTGCACAATCCAACTCTGGTGCCTGACACAACGGCTTGACCCCTTTTTAGGGTGTGTTGTTCTCGTGATGCAAATGCTAATTTTTATGGAGAGCGGCACCTTTTTTCGGGAAACAACGACAGCATAAAAGGATAAATGGGCATGCATGTGATATTAGAAATTGCAATGCCCGAAATCCTCGCGCCAGAACATTTTAATCTCCCTGTATTTACTACCGGTGAGCTTCAAATAATAAGAAGGGAGCGAGGAAATTTCAAAAGAAAAGAAGGGCTGGGTTAGGATAGCTTGGCAAATTCCAATCCATTAGCGGGGGTAAAGACGGCAGTAAGGGTTTCTTGGCAGAGTACATAGATTATTTATTTATTTATTTATTTATTTATTTACAGTATTTATATTCCGCCTTTCTTTCTCACCCCGAAGGGGACTCAGGCGGATTACAATGAACACATATATGGCAAACATTCAATGCCAACAGACAAACAACATATATAGACAGACAGAGGCATTTAACATTTTTTTCCAGCTTCACAATTCCGGCCACAGGGGGAGCTGTTGCTTCACTGTCCACTAGTGGCTGTACTTCCTCATTCCTTTCCTCGTGTTTTGCTGGCAGTTTTATGATGTTGTAAATTAGTTAAATTAGCCTCCCGCATAAAGCGTACCTAAATTTCCCTAATTGACAGATGCAACTGTCTTTCGGGGCTGCATAGGTCAACAGCAAGCCGGGCTATTTAATGGTTGGGGGCTTAACCCGACCCGGGCTTTGAACTCATGACCTCACGGTCAGTAGTGATTTATTGCAGCTGGTTACTAGCCAGCTGGGCCACAGCCCGGCCCACACATATAGATTAACACATATGCCCTCTCATCCATGCAGATCACAAAAGATGCTGACTTCAAGGGAACTGACTCTCCGAAAGCAAATCCATCACGTTCACACCTCAGAACTGCAGCCAAGTCTGACACACCTGGATCCTCTTACGCAACCACGTCTTGCACTGTTCCGAAGCCTTTAACAACGGCATCGTTCTCTATCCTATTATCTTCTGATCCCGCCCACATAACTATGTGAAGGCTAATGTACTTGTGGTTTGACATGAACTCCGTCAGAGCATTTCAAGAATCGGATTCAATTCCATGAAAGCGCCGGCTAAAATAAAAATGCTACAAGATTACAGCTTCGCTTTACTACTTGCTCCTTTTAAAATAATGGCTGTGATTTAAACAGAATTGTGATGCGTTTCACTCTATAGAAAAAAAGAATTGGGATAAGTGATGTACTTACCTCCCTGTAATCTCAGCTGGCATAAGCTGCATCCAGACTACAGAAATAATGCAGTTTGAAGCCATATTAATTGCCATAACTCAATGCAATTGAATCCTGCGATTTGTACTTTGATTAAGCACCAGCACCTTGTGATGATACAACTCCCATGTTCCCATATCCATCATTGAGCTATGACACTTAAAATGGTGTCAAACTGCATTAATTCCGGAGTGTAGAGGCACCCAGAGTCGACAGGCAGGCTCCCTAAAAAGCTAAACCTTGAAAACAGAACTACAGTAGAGTCTCACTTATCCAACATTCACTTATCCAACGTTCTGGATTATCCAATGCAATCGACCTTTTAGTAGTCAATGTTTTTGTAGTCTTTTCAATACATTGGTGCTGAATTCATAAATACAGTAATTACTACATAACATTGCTGTGTATTGAACTACTTTTTCTGCCAAATTTATTGTAAAACATGATGTTTGGGTGCTTACTTTGTAAAATCATAACCTAATTTGATGTTTAATAGGCTTCTCCTTAATCTCTCCTTGTTATCCAACATATTCGCTTATCCAACGTTCTGCTGGCCCGTTAATGTTGGATAAGTGAGACTCTACTGTATGTTAAATTTAGAGGAGCAGACTTAATAACAGAGTACAAATAAAACAGGGGAAGGAGTATTTCCTGCAATAAAATGACATGGACAAGGCTGGGCTGTGGCGCAGGCTGGATAGCAAGCTAGCTGCAACAAATCACTCTGACCAAGAGGTCATGAGTTCAAGGCCAGCCCGTTCCTGCGTCTTGTCTCTGTCTCTGTTCTATGTTATGGCATTGAATGTTTGCCTTTATGTGTACAATGTGATCTGCCCTGAGTCGCCTTCAGGGTGAGAAGGGCAGAATATAAATGCTGTAAATAAATAAATAAATAAACAAACAAATAAAAAAATAGAAGTCACAAAAAAAATTCTTTTTTTTCTTATTTCTCTTTTTTTCCTCTGCTTCCTCTTCTATTCATTTCCTACTTTCCTATGAAATACCAATGTTCTCCCACTTTTAATGTAATTCTTTGAAAATACTATAAATCTATAGATATAAAAGAGTGATGGCATCACGGCAACCCACAAAACAACAAAACTACAGGCCCCCCAACCTCGAAATTTGACAACAACCCATCATCCACGCCTCTAGGTTGATACAACAAAAAGAAAAGGAAAAGAAAGTCCTAATTAGAGAGAGAGGAATAATTGCTTTTATCCAATTGCTGCCAGTTAGAAGGCTAAGCTCCTCCAACTTTGTCTCCTAGCAACCCAATAAAAAATAATAAAAAACACTAAAAAATTAATACAATAAAATACTATAATAACAGAAAATAACTAAAAATAATACAACAAAATAATAAAATATAATAAATAAAAATATAACTTACAATAAAATTAATTAAAAAATGCAAATAACGTCAAATAAAAATTGCACAACAATTTTTAACCAATACCACCACCACTTTGCCACGGCAACGCGTGGCCGGGCACAGCTAGTATTTTTAAAAAGAAAGAAATCATGGTGAATTCTCCCCAGACCTATCTAGTATTGTTTAGTTGCTGATCACTTCTTCTGTTTTGCTGTGTGCCATAGAAAAGCATAGGAAAGGGTTATGGGAGAGGCAGTGGACGGGGTCATGCAAATTCCACACCAATGGAGAGAGTCATAAACACTGGGATGCCTGTGGTGGAGGAAAAACAGAAAAGCTGTTTTTCTTTTATTTTAATGGAATAATTTCAAATTCATTTATCTTCTTCTCCAAAAGTCATATGAAGACCCGTTCTGGTAGAATAAAATATAATATACACACAGAACATGGACCTGGTCCTGCAGAAAGGGAGAAGTTCTCATCTCTGGCAGCGGACCTGATTAAGGAACTTCTCCAGAGTTTCTTTGTTTTTTCAAAAAAAAGAGCCCATTAAAATGATTGTCACTTTTGACAGTTTTGTTTCTGGCACTAACGGCTCCGTTAGCATCATTGCACAGAAATGCAACGCTTGGTTATATTCGAGGTATTTCCATCTAATTTCAGAAGAAGGAACAGTAATGGGCCCGTTTTTAATTCATTTACAAATTGGAAAAGGGAAGGGAAGCAATTTAAATCGCAGTACTTTGTAATATTTCTTTTTTTTAACAAAACAATCCAGACTCCCACACAGCTTTCAGTTGGTACAGAGAGTTTATCAACCCATGCAATTTTAATAATGGAAAGTTTGAGATAGGCGAAAATATCCCACCCCTAACTACTGAAAGAAGCATACAGTGCAAATGTGTAAACCTCAATGCTCTCCTGTGTGCGCGGTTGGCATAAATGTTGCTGCCTGGAATGTCAACACTGCCAATTCGATTGCTATGTAAAATGTTTAAAACACTTCCCATTCTCCACCCGTAATTCTTACTACTGCCCTAAAAAGCCCTAAAAAGCAGGAATTGAAGGACCTGCAAAATCCACTAGTTTAACCAGGCTGTAGTGCAGCTGGTTAGTAGCCAGCTGCAATAAATCATTACTGACCAAGAGATCATGAATTCAAATCCAGCCTGAGTCAGAGTGAGCTCCCGACCATTTAATAGTCTAGCTCGCTGTTGACTTATGCAGCCCAAAAGATAGTTGCATCTATCAAGTAGGAAATTTAGGTACCACTTTATGCGGGGAGACTAATTTAACTAATTACGACACCATAAAAAAACCTTCCAGCAGCATGCAGCAGAATGAGGAAGTACTCCATCAAGGACTCAGTGTCACAAGTGGAATGTGAAGTGCCAGCTCCCCCTGTGGCCGGAATTGAGCATACACTCATGAAGCCGGAAGCTGTAATGTTGAATTGCCTCTGTATCTGTCTATATATGTCGTATTGTCTAATGCCACTGAATGTTTGCCATGTATATATCCATTGTGATCTGCCCTGAGTCACCTTTGGTGAGAAGGGCGGAATATAAATACTGTAAATAAATAAATTTGAATCCTAGAAGTTTAAGGAGTACATGCTGATGAGCCCAGGAATGTGTTTTGCATCACCATGGCCAAGCTCAAAAGACCTTTGATTCAAATCCACTTGTTAATTTTTCCATCATTCTTTTTTTTAGCAATTACATTATCAGAGAAAGAACAGAGAAATGTTTCTCAATTGTTGCTGTTGTTATTTTCCACCATAATTACAAATAAATTCGTGAAAAAACAGACAATGATTCTCTGGATGTGTTTTCTCATGTTGTCTCTCATAGTTGAGGTCTACCTATGATGTCAATTACAGGCCTCTCTCATCTTTTTAAGTGGGAGAACTTGTACAATTGGTATCTGACTAAATACTTTTTTCCACACTGTACATACAATAGATATGCAAAAGTCCCCAAATTAACAAATATTTAGTAAGAGGTCAGATAACAAACACTTCTCTACTTACATTTCTGTTGGTAACCCTGGCTCTGTTTGTGTGGAGTTCTTTTACAAGTTACTAAATGTAACTAGATACCACATAAGTATAGTCTACACATTACAGGAAACAGGTGTAGTCTATTTTGTCATTAAGCCCTTGGGGGAATAATGTTTGCAGTTTGCTTCTGAGTAGACTTAATGTAAGAGTTGAAGGAATTATAATGTAGTGGCATCTTTTTTGAGGAATTATAAAGAACTACCCAATGTTTCCCATCCTCTTTCATACTGTGACTCCCACCAACAATGGGCTGGGAGAAAACTTGGCACAGAGAAGCCCCGTGACCAACTGAACATACTGCAGGGGAATGGACCTTGATCTTGGGAGTTGTAGTTTATTTATTTATTTATTTATTTACAGTATTTATATTCCGCCCTTCTTTCTCACCCTGAAGTGGACTCAGGGCGGATTACAATGAACACATATATGGCAAACATTCAATGCCAACAGACAAACAACATACATTAGACAGACTCAGAGGCATTTTTAACATTTTTCCAGCTTCACGATTCCGGCCACAGGGGGAGCTGTTGCTTCACCGTCCAGTAGTGGCTGTACTTCCTCATTCCTTTCCTCGTGTTTTGCTGGCAGTTTTATGGTGTTGTAAATTAGCCTCCCGCATAAAGCGTCCCTAAATTTCCCTAATTGACAGGTGCAACTGTCTTTCGGGGCTGCATAGGTCAACAGCAAGCCGGGGCTATTAATGGTCGGAGGCTTAACCCGACCCGGGCTTCGAACTCATGACCTCTCGGTCAGTAGTGATTTATAGCAGCTGGTTACTAGCCAGCTGCGCCACAGCCCGGCCCCTAGTTCATCTGCATCCAGAAAGCACTGAACCCAGCTGATGTCAGATCTGGACCAAACTTGGCACACAGACCCAACATGGCCAACTGTGCATACAGGCCTGGTTTGCAGGTGACTAACCTCAGATCTAGGAGTTGTAGTTCTCCCTTATCCGGAGAGCACTAAACCCAGCTGATGATGGATCTGGACCAAACTTGGCATATAGACCCAACATGGCCAACTGCACATAAGGTCAGGGTTTTGAGGTGATTACCCTGGGAATCTGGGAGTTGTAGTTTTCCCTTATCCAGAGAGCCCTGAACCCAGCTGAACACAGTTCTGGACTAAACTTGGCACACAGACCCAACATGACCAACTGCAAATACTGGCAGGGTTTGGGGGTGATAGCCCTGGTTCACTGAACCCAGCCAATGGAGGATCTGGACCAAACTTCATTGATATTATCTAACATCCCAAAACAAACAATGCCTTATTCAAATAACCCGGGCACCACCGGGTCCCTAAGTTAGTATCACACTATTTTTGAGTGGGAAATAAAACCCTGTCCGCACACTTCTCAGCCATTTCTAACGGCAAGGATCTTCAATGCAAATGAAATGGATACAACCTCTAAAGACCTTACAGCAGTTTCTTTTTTTTATAAAAATCCCAGTGGAGTTGTTCCAATATTATAATTTCTCACATAAAAAGGAAAATACAAAATAGCACGGCTTATTTTGAGAGGGTTGCCAAAGTGTTTCCTGATTGTATTTCCTCAAGCAAAGCGTCGTTCACTGGCAAGAAACCTGTCGATTCGGGTTTCTCTGCTACCGAACTATGGGAGGCCTGTTCACGAAAACACGATCCACCTCTTTGAGGCAATTCTCAGCTGTCAAGTTCCTCTGTTCTTCCCCTCAAAAAATGTGTTTTGGAGGTTTTAACCAGCATCGATAATTTCTTTGTGACTGTTTGCCGGTACGGTACCCTAGGTAGCAATTTATGTCCCATTTGCTTTGATGCTCCCTCTCCTTTTTAGCATTTGTAAGACTTTCCCTTCTGCGTTCTTAAACAGCGACACTGGTAGGTTCCTTTCATGGCCTCGGTGTTCCCAATGTCGCGTTTGCTTCTGAAATGTTGTATCACACATTTTGGATCAAAGCCCTCCCCCTGATGAACCGGCACCCACCGCTTTGCCGGCATGAAAAGCAACCTGAAAGGAAACGCCTTTTGCGAACACATCCCGCCAGCTTGCCTCCTACGACAGGTGCAAGCAAAACAGAGTAAAATCCAACACCCAAATTACAATGATACCTTTTTGGAGCCAAGCAAAAGGTGCCAAATATGTTATATAAGCTTTCGAAGCTCATTAGGCTTGGGTGCTGGAAGTCCTTTCAGGGGAAGAAATGCCTTGATAGAAGGTTACAGGACTCTTGTCAGAGTATTTGCAGCGCAGCAGTCGTTGGATGGAATCAGTGGAACGCAGAACGAAGAGACACCCAGAGACGTTGGTAAAACTATATACAAAGTTTTACTGTACAAGACAAACAGACTTGCAGACGAACACAGGACTTGACTCTCACTCTAAGCAGACAGCACTCAACTCAGAACAGAACTGATGCAATCAGTAATGCATACACACTTGTGTCTGGACACTCCCCAGTCCGCTTTTGTTCGAAATGGCACTTCCATTGCTAATTGTGGCACAGCTGGTAAGCAGCCTGCTGCAATAAATCACTCTGACCATGAGGTCATGAGTTCGAGGCCAGCCCGTGGCCCCTGCTCTTTGCTGACCTAGCAACCCGAAAGATGGTTGCATCTATCAAGTAGGAAATAAGGTACCACTTATAAAGTGGGGAGGCAAATGTAACTAATTTATGATGTTGGAATGAGGAAGTGCCGTCACAGTGGATGATGAAGCAGCTGCTCCCCCTGTGGCCAGAATTGAACATCCCCTCAGGAGGAGGTTAAATTGCCTCTGCGTCTGTCTCGGTTCTATGTGTATATGGGCATTGAATGTTTGCCCTATATGTATATAATGTGATCCGTCCTGAGTCCCCTTCGGGGTGAGAAAGAAGGGCGGAATATAAATACTGTAAATAAATAAATAAAAAATTCCATACCTGCCCCCGGTTGCACAATGGGATCAACCAGTGGTTCCCAAACGTATTTGGCCTGCTGCCCCCTTTCCAGAAAAAATATGACTCGGCGCCCCCAGGAAAGGGGGCGTGGCTTAGAGGGATGGGCATGGCTCCTGCTCAAGTGTTCCGGGGCTGAGCCTCTCCCCTAGTCCAAGATGCAGGGCTGCGAGAGGAAGTGGGTGGGGCCACAAATAGGCAGCTAGGACTGGGATGGGCGGAGTTACGAGCTCTGAGGCAGGGCTGAGCTTCTATCCCTGTCCTGGACACAGGAGGCGGGGCTAGAGGAAGGGGCGGGGCCTCTTCCCAAGTGCCTGACGGGGCTGAACCTCTATACCCCGCCCCCGTGTTCTAATAAGTGCCTCTGGGGAGATATACAGAGGCTCAGCCCTGTCTCATGCTCTTGGGAAGAGGCCCCGCCCCCACCCCTAGCCCCGCCCTTTAATCCTAAAAGGCCTCTCAGGAGAGGTATAGAGGCTCAGCCCTGTCTTGGGCTCTTGGAAGGAGGCTCCACCTCGTTCCTTAGCTCCGCCCTCTGTGTCCCAACAAGAGCCTCAGGAGAGGTATAGATCCTCAGCCCTGTCTCGGGCTCTTGGGAAGAAGCCACGCCCACTCCTCTAGCTCCGCCCCCTGTGTCCTAACAGGCGACTCAGGTGCTAAGCCCTGTCTCCGGCACTTGGGAAGAGGCCCCGCCCCTCCCCTGGTCCCGCCCCATCTCCTAATAGGTGCCATCACCGCCCCCCTAGATCACTGCAACGCCCACCAGGGGGCGGTAGCGCCCACTTTGGGAATCACTGATATAAAGAAAAGGTTCCGTCTGCTCCCAGCTCAACCATACAAATCATTCTTTATTGCTTCCTGGATTGTCCCAGTTTAATGTTTTGGGCAAATGGTCTTCTTTAAAGCTTGTATGTCTCATGTTGACATTGATAGCATGACCAAAGGATCTAACTACATGTCCATCCACACAGAGAGCCAGTGATGTTTGTGTCTAGCCCTGATATTTCCTAAAAGCATAGATCACTTCGAACATCGAAGCCTGAAAAAATTAAAAAGTTGTTTTGCATGGGACCACAATTTCGCCTTCTTGGGCCTATCTATCCCACGTGTGCCAAGAATGCTCTTTGAGGCACAGAAGATATGGTCACACATGACTATTCCTCATCCCCGGGCCAAGATTTCTCAATTCCAGCGGGGAGATTCTCCGCAACAATATCTCCATTCAGAGAGCAAGCTTTCACCTGGCTCGCACAGCTGTTCCATGTCTAACACATTAATCTCAATGCAACGCTGCGTGCGGAGAAAACCCACTCGCTTATTACATGCATACGTTTGCCATCAAATTAAGACCATGACAACAATCCGTGAAAGGAGGCCTACTCTTGAAGACCAAGGCAGCTCATGCGTGTCGGCAAAATCTCTCCCAGTCTGTGTGAATGTTCCTTAGACATTTCCTTATCCCCACTTTCCCTGCACGAATCCCAGTATACCAGCTGTCCAATGACTTCTCGACAAACACACACAGATTTATTACAGGAAAACATGACAGACCAGTCTGTGTATATATATATTAAAAGCAAGTTGTCATCCTTGTAATCTCAGCCACCCCATTGAGCAGATATTCAAGGCATTTAGAGAAACGAAAGTTGCTTCTGTCAGATTATTTGCAGTGCAGCAGCTCTGCTTCTCCAGGAATCAATCTTCCACCAAAGACACACCAAAGCAGGCTCACTAGAACAGCGGGTCCCATCTCTGGTCACACTCGCAGCTCCAACTTTTTCTCCACTCCAAAGTCCAGAAATCTGGTCCAGTCTAGGTACTGGGATCTGGGATCTGGTCCAGTCTAGGATCTGGGCCCATAACCAATTGTCAGAGTATTTGCAGCGCAGCAGCAGTTGGATGGAATCAGTGGAACGCAGAACGAAGAGACACCCAGAGACGTTAGTACAACTATATACAAAGTTTCACTGTAAGCAGTAATAATCAAGACAAACAGACTTGTAGACAATGGACGAACACAGGACTCCACACCTAGGCAGACAGCACTCGACTCAGAACAGAACAGAACTGATGCAATCAGCAATGCACACACACTTGTGTCTGGACACTCCCCAGTTCCAGCCACACATCAAGGTCATTACAGCTTCTTAGTAATTAACTCTTTCCAGACTATAGTACACTCTGGATGATGCAATCAGTATGCAATACAGGAAAGACACAAATTTCATTTAAACACTACCAATACACAAATCCCACATTAACAGCTCCAAGCCATATCTCGAGACCTGCGTTCAGAAAAAAAGAGCACATGCTCCAACATAAAGAGAGTCCCAGGTATTTCCAGGTTTCTCAACCTGGGGGTCGGGACCCCCAGGGAGGTCATGAGGGGGTGTCATGAGGGTGACACAACCCCTTAATACAGTTCCTCATACTGTGGTGACCCCCAACCATTGCTACTTCATAACTATCATTTTGGGGCCGGGCTGTGGCGCAGGCTGGTGAGCAACCAGCTGCAATAAATCACTCTGACCAAGAGGTCATGAGTTCGAGGCCAGCCCATGGCGAGGTGAGCACCCGACAATTAAAAATAAAAAAGAATAGCCCCTGCTCGTTGCTGACCTAGCAACCCTAAAGATAGTTGCATCTATCAAGTAGGAAATTAAGGTACTAATAAAGTGGGGAGGCTAATTTAACTGATTTACAACTCCATAAAAAAATCATCCAGCCACCACTGGAATGAGGAAGTGCCGTCGCAGTGGATGATGAAGCAGCTGCTCCCCCTGTGGCCGGAATCAAGCATACCCTCAGGAGAAGGTTAAATTGCCTCTGTCTCTGTCTTGGTTCTATGTGTATATGGGCATTGAATGTTTGCCTTATATGTATATACAATGTGATCCGCCCTGAGTCCCCTTCAGGGTGAGAAGGGCGGGATATAAATACTATAAATAAATAAACAATAAATTTTGCTAGTGTTATGAATCATAATGTAAATATCTGATATGCAGGATGTGTTTTCATTCACTGGACCAAATTTGAATACTGGTGGGGTTAAGGGGGGAATCATTGTATCATTTGGGAGTTGTAGTTGCTGGGATTTATAGTTTGCATACAATCAAAGAGTCCCTTGAACTCCACCAACGATAGAATTGGGCCAAACTTCCCACACAGAACCCCCATGAACAACAGAAAATACTGGAGGGATTTGGGAGGAATTGATTTAAGAGAATTTAAGAGAGATGTAATTCACCTATCTCCGGAGAGTATTGTGAACCCAAACGACTATGGGTCGGGACCAAATCTAGCACAAATACCTGATACACCCAAATTTGAACACACACACACCCAACCCCGCCAGGTACATCTATGTGGCCTTGAATATGATATTTTCTCCTGCCATCTGCTTCTAAGATATAAAAACATCTTTTGCCTTTTTCACGTGTTTTATTTTTTCTTCCTGCCAGTTAAATGAATTCAGAGTTCCTGGCTCGGAGACTTCTGCAGTCTTCATTCAAAGTGGGTATGTAGAGGCTATACTAGGCAACGTGCAAATATAGTAAAGGTTTTATGTAATATGGTGCTAACGTGTTTATGTGCTGGTTTTTCATGATTTCATGTATCTGCCCGAAGAAGGCCTTACGAGGATCAATAGACCAAAACACATTGGATTATTCTGCTAATAAAAAAAGGCCTTTTACTCAAGTATATACAGTATCTTGGATCATAAGGAGGGATTAAGGAAAAGCCTATTAAACATCAAATTAGGTTATGATTTCACAAATTAAGCACCAAAACATCATGTTATACAACAAATTTGACAGAAAAAGTCGTTCAATACGCAGTAATGTTATGTTGTAATTACTGTATTTACGAATTTAGCACCAAAATATCACGATACATTGAAAAAAACTGACTACAAAAATGCCTTGGATAATCCAGAACCTTGGATAAGCAAGTCTTGGATTAGTGATACTCTACTGTATATAACTTGTAAGCCACCCTGAGTTCAATCGGGGTGAGAAGGGCGGGATATAAATGTCGCAAATAAATAAATAAATAATGTGCAGTTTCCCTGTTCAGTTTCCTTCTGTATGTGGAGCGGGGAGGATGCCATCTCATCCTTAAGGAGTGAGACATCTTGGTCTTATGCTGAGCCTATGACTTGGTGAAGTTATGAGTCTAGGGATATGAGTCAACAAAGCAGCATAAATCTCTAACTATTTATTCACCCAGGTTAGATGTCAACAGAGTAAGTTAAACTAGAAGACTGGATAATGCTTAGCTTTGGGTTGACTTCTAAAGTCTGTCTGGAAGACTATTTCTGTTATAGCTCAGCCGTCAGGAACCGCCCGTCCGCAGGAGATGGAGTTTGAGTCTGAGCCTGATTCGGATTTTGGGCCCCTCCAGGACTTGGAACAAAGCCCAATGGCTTTGCAGTTGCCTGAAGTTGTGCTTACAAAGGATTCGTTAATTGGAGAACATTCCGATGTTCAGTCAAGATTGGTTTTGCCAGATGTTGTTGCAGAGGAGGAGGTGGCTTTTGATCGGAGAGAATCTTTTGCGAAGGAAAGGAGTCGAAGGGAGGGTGTGAGATGAAGTCGGCGCTTGGATCTCAGGTGCACTAATGAATAGCTTTCCCATGTGAAGTTCTGCATGTCCAAACTCTCACTGCCTTGTAGCCTTGAGAACTCCTTAAAGGGGCCTCATTTCCTGTTCTCATTGTGGTGTCAACTTTGCCACCCTTGGAAGAAGAATCTATGTTCCAGTATCTTGCTCCTTGCCTTGTTTCAAGTTTTTCCAGGCTGAGATTGTACATTGTGACTCTTGAGTATACCTTGTCTTGTTGACCTCGATTCCACGATCCCCTGGTGATTGCTTTCTATGTGGATTACAGCTTGTGGATTTACAGCGTTTTGTTCTTGTTCCTTGCAACTTCTGGCTGACTCTGTTCTGGACGGCGTTTACAGACTATGACTGACTTCTTGGTGGAACTAACGAGTTCCGTTTGTGAATTACAATATTGAAAGACTTATTTGGACTTGCTTTTGAACAGTTAAGGACATTACATTATGGACTTTTCACTCTATTGACTTTAAACGTTAATTCGCTTGCATATATATCCTCAATAAACTGCTTTGCTTATGATCCTGGCTCCAGTGTGGTTTTCGGGGTGCCCTCGCAATCTTGGGGTGTGACAATTTCCCACCAGGATCCTTGGGCAAAGCAACCTTCTAGGGTTTGAGGGCTGCTCCACAAAATGTTTCAGACCAAGGAAGCGGGGTCACAAAGGTTAATGTTTGGATCTCGCCTCGGCACGGCGGTGAACACAACATGAATTAAACAGGCCTGCATATCCCCAGAATTAAAAATTAAACAACAACTCCCAACTTAAACAGCCTTCCAGGCAAAACCAACAGAGCGCTCAATTGTGAGACAAATAACAGCTACCAGTATTAAAAAACTCTAAAATCAAAACAGTGGATGGGAACCAACACTCTGAGGGCAGAGGACAGCTAATGACTGAACAAAGGATGCCCCCAGGCAAGAGACAAAAACCTTTCCAATGCTAATTAGGGTGATTAACTGAAACATTAATGCTGGCTTCCCAGTGACAAAGGACTCTTGCCACACCCTGGACTCCACACAGATATATATTCTTTCCTTTCCTTACTTAGTTTATCCATACCTCACAACCTCTGAGGATGCCTGCCATAGATGTGGGCAAAATGTCAGGAGAGAATACTTCTGGAACATGGCCACACAGCCCGAAAGACATACAGCCCGAGGCTGTGGCGCAGACGGGAGAGCAATGAATCACTGACCAGGAGGTCATAAGTTCGAGGCCCGCTCAGAGCTATGTTTGTTGTTTGTCTTTGTCCTATGTTAAAAAGGCATTGAATGTTTGCCTGATGTGTGTAATGTGATCTGCCCTGAGTCCCCTTCGGGGTGAGAAGGGCGGAATATAAATGCTGTAAATAAATAAATAAATAATACAACAACCCTGTGATCCCGGCCATGAAAGCCTTCGACAACACATTGAGCATCTTGTTTGCTTTCAGGGTCCTTTTCCCCTCCCTTTTCAAATATGAACCATCTTGAGAATGTCTTCCACGCAGAATAACACATACATGAAGTCAAATCCTTGGCCGACGTCCATGTCCCATCGGGAAACACAACAGGTGAACAGAGAGAGGAAGATGGGACACAGCTCGGCCCAAGCAAGGCCCAACCCACAATCTACTTCCAGTGTCTGGCTCGAATTTTGAGCCGTTCCAAATCCTAAAAGACAGCTTAGCTCCTGTTAATGATTTAGTGTCCCTTGCTGTTTTGAAACATAAAAACTTCAGAGAGGTTCCTCATAACCCAGATTTATTCTACTGCCTGCGAGCTTCAGACATGATAAATGCAGTATTTGTACTGAATTCCCCAGCACAGGATTAGACATTTACGTGGTGGCAAGAGTGGGTCTGTATGTCAGAATTCGGAAATGCAAGTCAGCTTTGACGGTTAGTGAAAAGCTACCTTGGTGAACCTCCCTTTCCTGTGTCCCAAAGTAGAAAGGTATATCGCCAGATTTTTTAAGAAATGGAGGACAGAACATAGTGACACAGACTTCAAAACATGGTATAAAACAAACTGAATTGGGTTTAGATACTCAGATATATTAATATATATGTATCCTGTGAGGAAAGCTTAAAGGATCTGAGTGTGTTTAAGATGGCAAGAAAGAATGGGGCAGGCAGTTCTCCAATCAAGAAGAGATATTCTTGAGGAATGATGGGCTCTTTCTTTTTGGAAGTTCTCCAGCTAAAAAGAGATCATCTGGAGGAACAATGGGCTCTCATTTTTTGGAAGTCTTACAGCCAAGAAGACATAATCTGGAGATATGATGGGTTCTCCCTTTTTGGAAGTCCTCCAGATAAGAGATAATCTGGAGGTATGATGGGATCTCCTGTATTGGAAGTACTCCAGCCAAGAAAAGTTCGTCTGGAGATATTATGGACTTTGCTTTGGTGGAAGTTCTCCAGCCAAGAAGAGATAGTCTGGCAGTATGATGGGCTCTCCCTTTTTGAAAGTCCTCCAGATAAGAAGAGATAATCTGGAGGTATGATGGGATCTCCTGTATTGGAAGTACTCCAGCCAAGAAAAGTTCGTCTGGAGATATTATGGACTTTGCTTTGGTGGAAGTTCTCCAGCCAAGAAGAGATAGTCTGGCAGTATGATGGGCTCTCCCTTTTTGAAAGTCCTCCAGATAAGAAGAGATAATCTGGAGGTATGATGAGATCTCCTGTATTGGAAGTACTCCAGCCAAGAAAAGTTAGTCTGGAGATATTATGGACTCTCCTTTGGTGGAAGTTCTCCAGGCAAGAAAAGATAGTCTGGTGGTATGATGGGCTCTCTCTTTTTGAAAGTCCTCCAGATAAGAAGAGATAATCTGGAGGTATGATGGGTTCTCCTGTATTGAAAGTCCTCCAACCAAGAAAAGATAGTCTGAAGGTATGATGGGCTCTCCTCTGTTGGAAGTCCTCCAGCCAAGAAGATATAATCTGGAAGAAGATATAATCTTGCAGTTTCTCAAGTTGCTCCTGACACGAAAAAAATGGGCTCTCCTGTATTGGAAGTCTTCCAGCCAAGGTGAGATAATCCAGCCGTATGATGGGGTCTCCTTTGTTGGAAGTCCCCCAGACAAGGATGGATAAGAGTGTTGTGCTTTTGTATGGAATTGCTGTTTGCTTTGTGTAGTTTCATTCGTTTCCATCTCATTTTTGTATTTGTTCCCGCTAACGAAAATTTGGCACTTATAAGAACAAAATTTTCATCTGGCTTATGAAAAAACAAAATTTTTCCAACCATTGGCTACAATGGGAGGGCTACCTCACCCCCCCCCCCTTGGTTTTTGGGATAGAGGAATGAAAATTGCCACACACGGAGGAAATTTCGACCCCTTTTAGCCCACCAACTTTTTAAACGTTTGGGTCTTCCCCAGAGTATTATTATTAATAATATCATTATTAAGACCCATTGGTACACATCAGTTGTCATGGGGAGGCACTCCTCTTCCAGACTCAGCTTAGGGTCCCAGAGTAATGATCTTTATTATTATTATTATTATTATTATTATTATTATTATGATTATGATTTTATGACACAGCAAACAAGATAGATATGTTGGATTTCATATCACAAAATCACAAGTCGAACACTTCCCAAGCGTCTAGGACTGTGTGATGTATTTTCGGATGATGCGTGCAGATCCCAGTCGGGTGGCCTTTTGCAGTTGGCAGATCGTAAATTTGTCAATGTCTATTGTTTCCAAATGCCGGTTGAGATCTTTTGGCACGGCACCCAATGTGCCCATCACCACCGGGACCACCTGCACTGATTTCTGCCAGAGTCTTTGCAGTTCAATCTTGAGGTCCTGATAGCGGCTGAGTTTTTCCTGTTGTTTTTCGTCAATGCGACTGTCACCTGGGATGGCAACATCAATGCTCCAAACCTTTTTCTTTTCCACAACTGTGATGTCTGGTGTGTTGTGTTCCAGAACTTTATCAGTCTGGATTCGGAAGTCCCACAGTATCTTTGCGTGCTCATTTTCCAATACTTTTGCAGGTTTGTGATCCCACCAGTTCTTTGCTGCTGGGAGGTGGTACTTGAGGCATAAGTTCCAATGAATCATTTGGGCCACATAGTTGTGCCTCTGTTTGTAGTCTGTCTGTGCAATTTTCTTGCAGCAGCTGAAGATATAATCAAAGGTTTCGTTGGTTTCCTTGCACAGTCTGCATTTTGGGTCATCAGCTGATTTTTCGATTTTGGCCTGAATTGCCTTTGTCCTGATGTCTTGCTCCTGGGTTGCAAGGATCAGGCCTTCTGTCTCCTTCTTCAGGGTCCCATTCGTGAGCCAGAGCCAGGTCTTCTCTTTATCAGCTTTTCCTTCAATTTTGTCAAGGAACTTTCCATGCAATGTTTTGTTGTGCCAGCTGTCAGCTCTAGTTTGTAGTGCGGTTTTCTTGTACTGATTTTTTGTTTGCTGTGCTTTGAGGAGTTTCTGATTTTTGACTTCAATCAAAGCAGGTTCTTCACTTTGTTATTATTATTATTATTAAGACCCATTGATACACATCCAATGTAATGGCAATTGGTGAATTGGTGAATCGCAATTGGTGTCTTTGGTTGACGGATGAAGCGTTCTTCCCCCTTGCTTCTGCCATGGCAAAACAGCAGGCAGTTGAGGAAGCTGAATATTCTTTCTGGAAGGAAAGGAGGAAGGAAAGAAAGAAAGAGAAACCGAGCTCCTTGCAGCATCTCTTTGTCTGATGAATGGCCCAAGCTGGCCTTCCTTTGCTTTACCTTGTTGCTATTCTTGAGATGCAAGGGGTGGGGAAGACAATGAAACATAACAGCTGGATCTTGCTTCTTGAACTGATGGCAGAAGATAGAATGTGCTCCAACCCTTGTAGTAGTTGCCATAGTATCGGAAGAAAGATCCCTGGGCCAAACTGCACCCCATCCAGGAATTTCCTAGGTGATATCGGGCAATGCTTTCTCCCAGGGAGTTGCCGTGAAGATTATAATTATTGCAATAAACCATGTGGGGTGGTTAGACATAGTCAGTGTGAGCTATATACACGCCACGTATTCGTTATTAAAATCTTTGCGCTTTCCACAGTGATGGGGAAACGATGCATTTTTGCAGAAAATCTCCAATATGCAATTACCATTGTAATTCCTGCAAACGGCTTTGCCCAGCCTATACCTGAACTCTTCAGCAATGCACAAGCTGTTCCTGCCTAATTGTTCAAAGCTTAATTATCCTTCTGGCATGGAGAAGAAAGGCTCAAAGTGAGATCTCGGGACTATCAGCCCCCAAATTATTTTAGGTGGTGTCATGATCCTGTTTTCCAACAAATCCTTCCTCAAATGGCATCTTGTATTTAATTCCCTATGAAATTACTGCCTATAGTTACACAACGTAAAGTCACTGGTGGCAGGGATTTGCTTTCCCCACTTACCGTATATACTCGAATATAAGCCAAGGCACCTAATTTTACCACAAAAAAACTGGGAAAACATTGACTCCAGTATAAGCCGAGAGTGGTAAATTTCAGAAATAAAAATAGATACCAATAAAATTACATTAATTGAGGCATCAGTAGGTTAAATGTTTTTGAATATTTACATAAAACTCAAATTTAAGATAAGACCGTCCAACTCTGATCCAATCATTATTCTCATTTTCTTCAATGTAAATGTGCTTATGTATCCTTTTAATAATAATAGAGTGAAATAATACATGTAATAATAATAATAATAATAATATTATAGGAAAGTAATACATGTAATAATAAATAGAGTAAAATAATAAATGCAATAATAAGATCAGCGTGAAATAATAAATGTCTTAATAATAATAATAAAAATAGAGTAAAATAAATGTAATACTAGCAACAATAATAGAGAAAAATAATAAATGTAATAATAATATTAAATTTTATTTATTTTTATTATTATTATATATTGATTATTATTTAATAATAATAAATAAAAATATTAAATAAAGTATAAGCTGACCCAAATATAAGCCAACCATAATATAATACACTATTATAATTACAGTAGAGTCTCACTTATCCAACACTCGCTTATCCAACGTTCTGGATTATCCAATGCATTTTTGTAGTCAATGTTTTCAATATATCATGATATTTTGGTGCTAAATTCGTAAATACAGTAATTACTACATAGCATTAATGTGTAATGAACTACTTTTTCTGTCAAATTTGTTGTTTTGGTGCTTAATTTGTAAAATCATAACCTATTTTGATGTTTAATAGGCTTTTTCTTAATCTCTCCTTATTATCCAACATATTCACTTATCCAACGTTCTGCCGGCCCGTTTATGTTGGATAAGTGAGACTCTACTGTAATAATAATAAAAATAGAGTAAAATAAATGTAATAGTAGCAACAGTAATAGAGAAAAATAATACATGTAATAATACCAATAATAATAGAGAAAAATAATAAATTTAATAATAATATTAAAATTTATTATTATTATATATTTATTATTATTTAATAATAAATAAAAATAATAAAGTATAAGCTGACCCAAATATAAGCCAACCACAATATAATACACTATTATAATTATATATTTATATTATATGTAATATTACTAATAATATTGCCATATAGTGTTATAGTACAATATAGTAATATATAATGCTTATATTGTGCTATGCTAATAATATAATATATTGTATGTACATATGACTTGTAAGCTGCCCTGAGTCCCCTTCGGGGTGAGAAGGGCGGGATATAAATGTCACTAAGAAATAAATAAACAATCAAGGCTGGTTGTCACAACTGTGCACAGCATCTCTTAGTATAAACAGTCACTCACGATGTTCGTTGTCAGTCAGTCCGGAGTCAAAGCCAAAGTAGATTCAAACACCAAACCATGCAGGGATAATCCAATAAAGGTTTCCCCTGACTAAGTCCAGTTGTGACCGACTCTAGGGATTGGTGCTCATCTCCATTTCTAAGCCGAAGAGCCGGCGTTGTCCATAGACACCTCCGAAGTCATGTGGCCATAGGCATGACTGCATGGAGCGCCAATGTTACCTTCCCGCCGGAGCGGTACCTATTGATCTACTCACATTGGCATGTTTTCGAACTGCTAGGTTGGCAGAAGCTGGAGCTAACTGCGGGTGCTCATCGGGATTCGAACCTGTGACCTTTTGGTCCGCAAGCTCAGCAGCTCAGCACTTTAACACCAATCCATGCACGGATAATCCAATAAAGGTAAAAGTTTACCCTGATGTTAAGTCCAGTCGTGACCGACTCTGGGGGTTGGTGCTCATCTCCATTTCTAAGCCGAAGAGCCGGCGTTGTCCGTATACACCTCCAAGGTCGTGTGGCCATAGGCATGACTACATGGAGCGCCAATGTTACCTTCCCGCCGGAGCGGTACCTATTGATCTACTCACATTGGCATGTTTTCGAACTGCTAGGTTAGCAGGAGCTGGAGCTAACAGCGGGCGCTCATCCCGCTCCCGGGATTCGAACCTGTGACCTTTTGGTCCGCAAGCTCAGCAGCTCAGCGCTTTAACACCAATCCATGCAGGGATAATCCAATAAGCATAGTCAATAGTCCAGTTGAAAAATTCTCACCAACACATCCAAACTATACATAATCCAAGGTGCAAAGTCAAGGTCTAACACACAGAATCTTCCAACAGAGCTCCAAACTGTAGCAAATTCCAAACATTGCTCCCAGCAAAGACCAAATCTAAACGGCCACTCTTTCTGTATGCTCCATAGCACAAATGCTCTCACCTGTTGGCCCTTCTCTGTGCCAATCAAGTGGATCCACGCAGCTGAATGGCATGAGTCCTGAATTGCAATCTTTCTGGGACACTTAACTCTGCCTCATTGCTCTCCTGATCCTGAATTAACTCAAGACTCAGCCCTTCATCTTCATCTATATTGCAGACCGCGACACTGGACAATTGCAACATTCCCATTGGCTTTTGACATACAAGAGTTTTTTCTCCCACTCTGGATATTCTATACATATATAAACCCCACTTGCCTAGTTTCTAACAGACCTCACAACCTTACAAAGGATTCCCCCAGGCAGGAATCAGCCAGGCTTTGTGGCCGCAAGGCTATTCGATGCTGAGCCTGAATATACTGCACAAGATTTCCCTAGCCTAAAATGATACATTTTAATATATTGGGTTTATGGATCCCGTCCCC
This sequence comes from Anolis carolinensis, assembly GCF_035594765.1. Lineage (NCBI taxonomy): Eukaryota > Metazoa > Chordata > Lepidosauria > Squamata > Anolidae > Anolis > Anolis carolinensis. The sequence continues at coordinate 20,703,915 of NW_026943823.1, forward strand.
TTGATCTGGTCATGTAAGTGTGATTTATTGTTATAATTGTATTATTTCACTTTGTTTAATAATGTGTATTATGTAATGTTTGTGTTGCTTTTATGACTGTAAACCGCCCTGAGTCCCATCCGGGAGATAGGGCGGTATATAAATAAAGTTTTATTATTATTATTATTATTAATAATAATAATAATAATCAAGGCTGGCCAATGGCAACATTCCCACTGGCCTCCAACAGACAAGAGTTTTTTTCTCCCATCCTGGATATTCCACAGGTATATAAACCCCACTTAGTTTCCAACAGACCTCGCAACCTCACAAAGATTCCCCCAGGCAGGAAGCAGCCAGGCTTTGAATTTGCAAAGCTATTCAATGCTTATCAAGGCTGGCCAATTGCAACATTCCCACTGGCCTCTGACACACAAGAGTTTTTTCTCCCACCCTGGATATTCCACAGATATATAAACTCCACTTAGTTTCCAACAGACCTCACAACCTCTGAGGATGGCTGCCATAGATGTGGGTGAAGCGTCAGGACAAGATGCTTCTGGAACATGGCCAGACAGCCCAGAAAACTCACAGCAACCCAGTGATTCCGGTCATGAAAGCCTTTGGCGACACATTGATTCCTGAAATGCCCAGGAACCCAGATGTTTTGAAAGCCTGACAACATCTGCAATCTCAAGTGAGCAGAGGCAGGAGGCAACTCTATGCATCCTCAAAGATCCTGCCACTGGGTCTAGTCTATTTCTTAAAGTTTCTGAAGCCTCACAACAGTATGGTTTATTAACCGTAATGATGACATATAAGCTTGGGGTTATGTTGGCCACACAGGGCTTTTAATCCTCCCCTTGTACTTCAAGGCATAAGTGAGCAGAGACGGGAGGCAACAGCTTAGCAGGGAAAGGACTCTGTGCATGCACAAAGATCCTTCCATTTGGGTCGAGCCTATTTCTTAGGTTGACACTGATGATGATGATGATGATATAGAGAAAGCCCTGAACCTTACCTCCAAAGACACAGATAATAATAATAATAATAATAATAATAATAATAATAATATAGAGAAACCCTTGAATATTACTTCCAAAGACAGAGAAAGCCCTAAACTTTACCTCAAGAGACACAGATAATATTAATAATAATAATAATAATAATAATATAGAGAAAGCCCTGAACCTTACTTACAAAGATAGAGAAATCTCCAAACCTTACTTCCAAAGACACAGATAATAATAATAATAATAATAATAATAATAAGCTAGAGAAAGCCCCAAACCTTACTTCCATAGACACAGATAATAATAATAATAATAATAATAATAATAATATAGAGAAACCCTTGAATATTACTTCCAAAGACAGAGAAAGCCCTAAACTTTACCTCGAGAGACACAGATAATATTAATAATAATAATAATAATATATAGAAAGCCCTGAACCTTACTTACAAAGATAGAGAAATCTCCAAACCTTACTTCCAAAGACACAGATAATAATAATAATACAGTAGAGTCTCACTTATCCAACACTCGCTTATCCAACGTTCTGGATTATCCAACACATTTTTGTAGTCAATGTTTTCAATATATCATGATATTTTGTTGCTAAATTCGTAAATACAGTAATTACTACATAGCATTACTGCGTATTGAACTACTTTTTCTGCCAAATTTGATGTCTAACATGATGTTTTGGTGCTTCATTTGTAAAATCATAACCTAATTTGATCTTTAATAGGCTTCTCCTTAATTTTTCCTTATTATCTAACATATTCGCTTATCCAACATTCTGTCGGCCCGTTTATGTTGGATAAGTGAGACTCTACTGTAATAAAAAGCTAGAGAAAGCCCCAAACCTTACTTCCATAGACACAGATAATAATAATAATAATAATATAGAGAAACCCTTGAATATTACTTCCAAAGACAGAGAAAGCCCTAAACTTTACCTCGAGAGACACAGATATTAATAATAATAATAATAATAATAATAATATAGAGAAAGCCCTGAACCTTACTTCCAAAGATAGAGAAATCTCCAAACGTTACTTCCAAAGACACAGATAATAATAATAATAATAATAATAATAATAATAAGCTAGAGAAAGCCCCAAACCTTACTTCCATAGACACAGATAATAATAATAATAATAATAATATAGAGAAACCCTTGAATATTACTTCCAAAGACAGAGAAAGCCCTAAACTTTACCTCAAGAGACACAGATAATATTAATAATAATAATAATAATAATAATAATAATAATAATAATAATAATAATAAGCTAGAGAAAGCCCCAAACCTTACTTCCATAGACACAGATAATAATAATAATAATAATAATATAGAGAAACCCTTGAATATTACTTCCAAAGACAGAGAAAGCCCTAAACTTTACCTTGAGAGACACAGATAATATTAATAATAATAATAATAATAATAATAATAATAATATAGAGAAAGCCCCGAACCTTACTTCCATAGACACAGATAATAATAATAATAATAATAATAATAATAATATAGAGAAACCCTTGAATATTACTTCCAAAGACAGAGAAAGCCCTAAACTTTACCTCGAGAGACACAGATAATAATAATAATAATAATAATAATAATATAGAGAAAGCCCTGAACCTTACTTACAAAGATAGAGAAATCTCCAAACCTTACTTCCAAAGACACAGATAATAATAATAATAATAATAAGCTAGAGAAAGCCCCAAACCTTACTTCCATAGACACAGATAATAATAATAATAATAATAATAATAATAATAATAATAATAATAAGCTAGAGAAAGCCCCAAACCTTACTTCCATAGACACAGATAATAATAATAATAATAATAATAATAATAATAATAATAATAATAATATAGAGAAACCCTTGAATATTACTTCCAAAGACAGAGAAAGCCCTAAACTTTACCTCGAGAGACACAGATAATATTAATAATAATAATAATAATAATATAGAGAAAGCCCTGAACCTTACTTACAAAGATAGAGAAATCTCCAAACCTTACTTCCAAAGACACAGATAATAATAATAATAATAATAATAATATAGAGAAACCCTTGAATATTACTTCCAAAGACAGAGAAAGCCCTAAACTTTACCTCGAGAGACACAGATAATATTAATAATAATAATAATATAGAGAAAGCCCTGAACCTTACTTACAAAGATAGAGAAATCTCCAAACCTTACTTCCAAAGACACAGATAATAATAATAATAATAATAATAATAATAATATAGAGAAAGCCTTGAATATTACTTCCAAAGACAGAGAAAGCCCTAAACTTTACCTCGAGAGACACAAATATTAATAATAATAAGCTAGAGCAAGCCCCGAACCTTACCTCCAAAGACACAGAGAGGGCTTCACAGGTCCATGCTTGCATCTCCTTGCAGCAATCCAAAGGGAGAAGTTTCAATCCTTCCTGAGACCATCCAGCCTGGCATCTTGGAGAGAGGCAGCTGCTGGGTCTGGAGAAGAGGCTTGGTCCTTCCTTCCTTCCTTCCTTGGCCAAGAGGACCAGGCTTGAGAAGAAGGCAGGAGAAAGAAGCAAGACCTCTGCTTCACCCTAGACAGGCACAGCAGTGTCTTCTCCTCGTTCCTTCACCTGGCTTGAGGAGATGCCTTCTCTGCCCATCTCTGTCCTCTCCTCACACCAACCCCATCCTGGCTCTTTCTTCTCTGCTCCAGAAGGATTGCAGAGCTGGAGAAAATGAGAAGAAAAAAAAAGAGCTGCCTCTGTGTGGTTGTGTCTCAGCCCAAACTCAGTGTTGCACAACAGCAGCACACCTGGAGGGGAGCAAAGTTGCCCCAAGAGACAAGGTAGTTTGAGAAAAAGCAACCTTTTTAATACAGAAAAAGAAAGGGGAAAGAGTTTGATCAAGGTCCTCTTTGGAAATATCCAATGCTGAGCATCCAGATCCCAGTCCAACTCCTCCTGCAAACTCTGTTTTTCTCAGTCTGGCCAAGGAAGAGCAGCAGAGAAGCAGGCTCCAAATCTAAGCGCTCTCCGCTCTTTTTCCCCCCTTTTTTGAAAGGCTGGGAGGCTCTGGATAAGGAGGAAAGGGAGGGGAAACGTCCTGCCCAGAGGTTCTGGGCATTTTAAGCAGCTCAATCCCCCCCACTTTTCCTCTGTTCTCATCCAAAAATGTCACTTCGCTTACTTACCTTTCAGAGAACAAGGCAAAGCAGCAGCGACGCCGCAGCGACCTCTAGCGACAGGAGCCGGGATTGCGATCACAATTTCGCTCACCTGAAGTAGTACCCTGTTTCCCAGAAAATAAGACATCCCCAGAAAATAAGACCTAGTAGAGGTTTTGCTGAATTGCTAAATATAAGGCCTCCCTCGAAAGTAAGACCTAGTAATGTTTTTGTTTGGAAGCATGCAGGATGTCAAGAGTCAGACGCCAGTTAACAAACAAAACAGAGTTTATTCTGAAGATAAGCCAAAAATAACATAAACACAGGAAATATCCTTGAAACACTTCACTTATCAGTGTTTCAAGAGTAGTTTGGACAATAATAACTCAAAAAACAAGCCACGCTATTTTCCCATGCTGGCATTCAATAAAAAACTAAACGACGCTTCAATTCAGCTTTGGAGAACAAATAGAGTTGACTGCTAGAAAATATGCAAAATAAACGAAGGCTAGAAACCTTCCAGAAACTGCAGAGTATAACTGAAAGTGCAAAAAGCCTCTCTTGGCTTCAAACCGTTTCTGAAAACAGACAGTCGGCTCTGCGGATTTAAAGGGACAGTTCCCAAAAGAAAAACAGCAAACTGGCTAGAAAACAAACAAACTAGGAAAGCAGTAAAACTGCTTCCACAGTGCAGATAAAGCCGAGAGCTTCAAAGGGATGATGAATAGCCGTCATCAGAAGAATCTAAGGTCAGGTCAGAAGGCAGCAGCAAATTCCGAAAGGCAAACCAGTAGTCAGAAGCCAGGAGTAGTCGTCAGTCAGAGGGCGTAGACAGAAGCCAGGTCAAATTCAATCCAAAGTCTGAAGAGGGTGCAGTCATCCAAACCAGGTCCACGATAAGACACAGCGAGAGCCAAGCCAGATGATATCAGCAGATCCGAATCACAGTCCAAGTCCAGTCTTCACAGAAACACAGAGATCCCAATGGCACCTCAGCAACACCTTGCCACACGCAAAGTGCAGTGGCCAAACATTCCCATTTTATTCCCCTTCCTCCTGGGTGACCAAACACTCACACCCAAACACCAGGTGTCCCAAATCTACTCAGAGTCTGAACTCCACACAGCTAGAGCTCGTGGATCTGGAGTACCTAGCAATTCGTCAGAGTCCCAATCATCCTGCCCACACTTAGCCCCATGAACACTTAAAGAACCATCCTCCCTTCTCCAAGCATCCCAATTGGGATCAGCTCCTGCAGAAACCCCAGGTTCAGCAGTATCCATAGGCCCCAAATCCCCAGACATCGCCGGTGGCTGTGCCCATTCAGTGCCCGCTTCCCCAGCCACCACCTGTTGCTCAGCATCCATCTCCCCAAACTCCCCATCTGAATCTTCCTCAGAAGATCCCCCATATAGCTCTCTAAGTCGCTTCCTGCGCAACTCCTCCAGTGAACCCTCATCACGAGGGTTTTTTCTTCCTCTACGAATCCCATCACCATCAACCATAATCCCCGAAGGTGCAGTCACAACACAGGATCGGTAAATGTACATACCATAGATTGTTGTACATGGAAATAAAGGTAGTAGCAAGAAATAATAATAATAATAATAATAATAATAATAATAATAATAATAATATAATAACTTTATTCTTGTATCCCACCTCCATCTCCCAGAAGGGACTCAGGGCAGCTTACACAGGGATAAGCCCAACAACAACATAAATTTACATACAAACAGAAATTTAAAACAGTAATTTTAAAACACTATAGCAATACAATATAATATAGACATTCTTGAAAGGATTCACAGTTTGGTTATCCTGTTTTGTGATGACAAATACTGTACAGTAGATAATAAATTTTCATTTTTAAAAATTCAACCATAAATGTGAATTGGTTTTTGTGGGAAAAATAAGACATCCCCTGAAAATAAGACCTAGCGCATCTTTGGGAGCAAAAATTAATATAAGACACTGTCTTGTTTTCGGGGAAACAGGGTAGATTCTTAGAATAATAGAATAAAGGTTGTAAAGGTTTTCCCCTGATGTTAAGTCCAGTCGTGACCGACTCTGGAGGTTGGTGCTCATCTCCATTTCGAAGCCGAAGAGCCAGCGTTGTCCGTAGACACCTCCAAGGTCATGTGGCCATTGGCATGACTGCATGGAGCGCCGTTACCTTCCCGCCAGAGCGGTACCTATTGATCTACTCACATTGGCATGTTTTTGAACTGCTAGGTTGGCAGAAGCTGGGGCTAACAGGAGGCGCTCATTCTGCTCCCGGGATTTGAACCTGGGATCTTTTGGTTTGCAAGTTATATATATATAGAATCTATCTATCTATATAAAAGGGTAATGAAATTTCGGCCTAGGACAAAACACCAAACTACACATCCCAGAAACACTAAACTTGGCAGCACAACCCCTCACCCATGCCTCTACGTTCATACAACAAAAAGAAAATAAAAATAAAGTCCTAATTAGAGGGAGAGGAATAATTGTTTTTATCTTCCAGTTAGAAGACTAAGCTCCGCCCACTTGGTCTCCTAGCAACCAACTCAGCCCAGGAGACAGGCAGAGTTAGGCCTCACTTAGGCCTCTTCCACACTGCCTATAACATACAGATTATCTGATTTGAACTGGATTATATGGCAGTGTAGACTCAAGGCCCTTCCACACAGCTATATTACCCATTTATAATCTTATATTATCTGCTTTGAACTGGATTATCTTGACTCCACACTGCCATATAATCCACTTCAGTGTGCATTTTATACAGCTGTGTAGAAGGGGCTTCATATAATCCAGTTCTAGGCAGATAATATAAGATTATAAATATACAGTAGAGTCTCACTTATCCAACATAAACAGTCCAGCAAAACATTGGACAAGTGAATATGTTGGATAATAAGAAGGGATTCAGGAAAAGCCGATTAAACATCCAACCTCATTCTGCCAAGAAGCAGGAAATCGAATTCAAAGCACCCCTGACAGATGGCCACCCAGCCTCTGCTTAAAAGCCTCCAAAGAAGGAGCCTCCACCACACTCTGCGGCAGAGAGTTCCACTGCTGAACAGCCCTTCTCACAATGAGGAAGTTCTTCCTAATATTCAGGTGGAATCTCCTTTCCTGAAGTTTGAAGCCATTGTTCCCTTGTGTCCTAGTCTGCAGGGCAGCAGAAAACAAGCTCCCTCCCTCCTCCCTATGACTTCCCTTCACGTATTTGTACATGGCTATCATGTCTCCTCTCAGCCTTCTCTTCTGCAGGTTAAACAATGCGTCCAGATCTGAGTAGAGTGGCCTTTTGCAGCTGACAGGTGGTGATTTTGTCAGTGTTGATTGTTTTAAAGTACTGGCCAAGGTCTTGAGGCACATCACCATTGGGACCAGCCTTACTGGCTTGTGCCAGAGTCTTTGCAGTTCGATCTTCAGATCCTTGTATTATTATTATTACTATTATTCATAATTATCCTGCATATTCTGTTTTAAAGGAGACTCCAAGCGTTTTACTCTGAACAAGGAGTGTCATGCGTGTTGTGAAGGGAACAAAAGGCGAGAGACGAATATGATGTCAAATTAAGTCTCTTTTTTGGTTGGGAAGAAAAATCAATTTGATGGAGCAAGACTTTCGTTTCATGAATGATGCAGGTCTCTCTTTACTGCAAAGTATAATCGCCAAAGCATTTCTTTTGATTGATTAGAAAAAGTGTAAAGCCTGCCTAAACGACAGTGCTTTATCTGGTCATTTAAAATTAAAATATAAATCAAAGGGATCATTAGCTATAATTTCACCTTACTGTCTTTTCCTCAAAGCCCAGCGGGTGTTCAGGGCTAGTGCTTCTCAATCTCTTAATTCGGGCAAAAGCAAGATTTGGAGCAAGCATCTTGATAAATAATGTAAAGCGAGACACTTTGATACCATAATTGCATTGGGAGAAATGAATGAATGCCCAGCTAGAAAGTATCCAAAGATTACACTATGTAACACGGGTTTTGTTCCTGGGTTATAAATGACATTTCCTAATTGGTTCTATCATGGAAACATGGGAAAAGTTTATTAAACTGCAAAAACTTTGTTGTTGCAGGAGGGACATCCTGCAGCACATTATATTATATTACTATATTACAATTAATATTTATTATTATATTATTCTACAATAATTATACAGTAGAGTCTCGCTTATCCAACATAAACGGGCCAGCAGAACGTTGGATAAGCGAATATGTTGGATAATAAGGAGAGATTAAGGAAAAGCCTATTAAACATTAAATTAGGTTATGATTTTGCAAATTAAGCACCAAAACATCATGTTAGACAACAAATTTGGCAGAAAAAGTAGTTCAATACGCAGTAATGCTATGTAGTAATTACTGTATTTATGAATTTAGCACCAAAATATCACGATACATTGAAAACATTGACTACAGAAATGCCTTGGATAATCCAGAACGTTGGATAAGCGAGTGTTGGATAAATGAGACTCTACTGTATATATATATATGTATACACACACACACACACACACACACACACACACACACACACACACACACACATATATATATATATATATATATATATATATATATATTCACACATTGTCCATATATGTAGTCTTGCATTTCCATCCATTGTCTTGTTTTTCCTTATTTTTACTTTTATTTTTATTTCTTTTTCTTTTTTTCCCTTGGTTTGTTTCTTTTTTGTTTTTTGTTTTGCTAGATAGATAGATAGATAGATAGATAGATAGATAGATAGATAGATAGATATAGATAGATAGATAGATAGATAGTTTAAGTCACTGTAGAGAGCACGTAGTCTATGTTTGGTACCGTTCTTATATGTACTCTTTATATTTTCAATTTCATTCATGTGTCACTTTTCTGGAAAATCACTAATAATTTTTTTTAAAAAAAACTCTTTTGTTAGGGAAGGTGGGAGTGTAAAATTCAGTGCAAACCTTCATGCAGGTGGCTCCAGATGTAATATTTCTGATTTGGATAGATGGAGAACAGAAACCTCAAATCCTTCAGTGTCCATTTTAACAATGGGATTCTGGGAGCTGTCAGTGGAGGATCCAAGGCATTTCAGAGCAAAAACTGTTTTGCAAATGAGCCAGAATTTTAAATTTTAAAACAGTTTTGCCCCGAGCCAAAGAGAAAAGCACTATTTTCGGCAAATGAGCATCACTCTGCATTTTGCATCCATCTGTAAATAATGTTTACCTGAAGCATCTGTACATAATTATATCACCTCCTTCTGTGTGTATTGCCGGGACCCATCTGCCTAAAGAGCAATACACTTTTCTGTTTATCTTCTTAATGTTGCTTGGTTTCACGCAAATATCAAGATTAGGAAGAAAAAACGACGATTTAACGTTATTGTCGCATCCGTCGCAAGCAGGAAGAAAGTCCCAGGCTGCAGAGCTTCTTCACATTTGAGAACTTGTGAAAAAGTAAAGTTAAAGGTTTTTCCCTAGTGAAACGTAAAAAGCAAAGTATGGTATATATTACTACTAGCTGTGCCCGGCCACGCGTTGCTGTGGCAAAGTGGTGGTGGTATTGGTTAAAAATTGTTGTGTAATATTTATTTGACGTTATTTGCATTATTTTATTAATTTTATTGTAAGTTATATTTTTATTTATTATATTTTATTATTTTCTTGTATTATTTTTAGTTATTTTCTGTTATTATAGTATTTTATTGTATTAATTTTTAGTGTTTTTTATTATTTTTATTGGCTTGCTAGAAGACCAAGTTGGAGGAGCTTAGCCTTCTAACTGGCAGCAATTGGATAAAAGCAATTATTCCTCTCTCTCTAATTAGGACTTTATTTTTCTTTTCTTTTTGTTGTATCAACCTAGAGGCGTGGATGATGGGTTGTGTTGTCAAATTTCGAGGTTGGGGGGCCTGTAGTTTTGTTGTTTTGTGGGTCGCCGTGATGCCATCACTCTTTTATATATATAGATGTAAGTACTATGTTTGTAATGTAATATTATCTTCTATATAAACAACTTTCAGTGGCACTTGTTATACAAGCTGCAAAAGAAGGGGATTATGGTGTCGTATTAACATCAATCTAAACTGGATTTGATTCGAAACAGTGGTATATCATAGCCCCGTCCCTATGGAATCTCTTACGTTTACTAGTAGTATATATTGCAATGAATACTTTATTTAAGGTATCCACTACTTGTATTCTCATTCACTACATTAGTATAGTTCTTAACATAAAGGAATACACTTGGCAACACTTGGGGCCGGGCTGTGGCGCAGCTGGCTAGTAACCAGCTGCTATAAATCACTACTGACCGAGAGATCATGAGTTCGAAGCCCGGGTTGGGTTAAGCCTCCAACTTGCTGTTGACCTATGCAGCCCCGAAAGACAGTTGCACCTGTCAATTAGGGAAATTTAGGGACGCTTTATGCGGGAGGCTAATTTACAACACCATAAAACTGCCAGCAAAACATGAGGAAAGGAATGAGGAAGTACAGCCACTACTGGACGGTGAAGCAACAGCTCCCCCTGTGGCTGGAATTGTGAAGCTGGAAAGATGTTAAAATGCCTCTGTGTCTGTCTAATGTATGTTGTTTGTCTGTTGGCATTGAATGTTTGCCATATATGTGTTCATTGTAATCCGCCTTGAGTCCCCTTCGGGGTGAGAAAGAAGGGCAGAATATAAATACTGTAAATAAATAAATAAATAAATAAATAAACAAACACTTACAAAGGTATTGTGGAAAAACTATTCCTATTTATAGTTTAAGTGCTAGTTATGTCAAATAGAAATAAAAACCAGAAAAAGTCTTATTGTTGACTTATTAACAATCAAAATTGCTGTCGCAGCGTTGAGTCGAGTTAAATAAACAGTTCTTAACATGCAGATGTACAATAAGGCAACCCTTCACATAAGCCTTAACATAAAACTGTTGTAGTCTCTAGTTTGAGTATAATTTCGTCAAATTGAATAAACGAAAAACAAGCAGAATCTACTGCTCTCTTGATAGTGTTCTCAAGTGTTGCTGGAGCGTGGAAAAAGACAGTTCAGTAATTAATATAACATTTGTATAAGTTCTTCTTAGAGTAACTCCTGTTTTTCCCCTGACATTAAGCCCAGTCGTGACCGACTCTGGGGGTTGGTGCTCATCTCCATTTCTAAGCCGAAGAGCCGGCGTTGTCCATAGACACCTCCAAGGTCATGTGGCCACTGGCATGACTGCATGGAGCGCCGTTACCTTCCCGCCAGAGCGGTACCTATTGATCTACTCACATTGGCATGTTTTCAAACTGCTAGGTTGGCATGAGGTAGAGCTGACAGACAGGAGCTCACCCCATCTTGGAATTCGAATTTGCAACCTTAAGATCAGCAGTACCTGAATTTTGGAAGTTTTGTAAGTCATAAAAAAATTGTTAAATCTGTACATCCGAAGCTATATCTGGCATGTGGGCATGGCCCGCACCCAAAACTTTAGAATTGAAACTTACCCAATACTTTTTGTTTGTATTTTGTAAATCTTGGAAGACTCCACCCCAAGGTCATGACAAGCAACAAAAACAAAGCCAAAAAGGCTCCCATTCCTCTTGTAAATTAATGGCCTCTTGCCCTTAGGAGATTTTAGATTCTTTTCCTCGAACTGTACCCTAGGCTTATACTCTTTTCCCTGAACCGTACCCTAGGCTTATACTCGAGTATATACAAGTAAGGCCTACACCATTAATCAGGAAATAAAACATTCAAACTAGGAATATACTTTTTTTTAATTATTAAAAAATGTATTTATAAAAAAATTGAAAATTCCTCAAAAATCCATGGATAAGTGAAACATTCTGAAATTTGGTGGGTTATGCGTGGCAAATGTGTTTTACCATTGTAACAAGTTTCACCCCAATAGCTGAGCAAATGAGGGAGAAAGGAGCCCCAGAAGCCATCCAGGTGCGCAACTATAATGAAAAAGTAACCAAACTTCGTTACTCTCGTTATAGTAATGAAATTTTTGTCAGGGAACCGACGACGCCGACTGATTGATGAGCCAGGTCTCACCTCTGCTCACCCGTCAGACCACTTTGCAAATGGCGAAAGTGGCACCGACCAAGAACAACAACTTCGTTGATTTTATCTGCTGATCCCAGTGGCACTGAAGCTTTATTTACTACAATATTTACAGTGCTAATTGACCAAAACTGTTAGGACACATCTTGCATCCGCAAGATCAAACATAGAGCTTCTCTGTCTCTCTCAGAGTCCATTCTCTGTACCTCTGCATTCCACAGCCTGTGATGTATCTTCCTGTCACCTAGCACAAACGGAAGTCTTTGTCATTTGCCCTTCCAGCAATCAATCAGGGCTCGCTGCAATTCACCTCTGGACTGCTGGAATGCTTGCCAGAATGAATGCACACAATTCCACAGCAACAATAGATTAAACATTTCATATCACAAAAACACTAACAATTTTCATGGACAATACTTTAGCGCCCCTCCCCCATTTTGTAATGACTTCTGAAACTTTTTTTTATCAATCACACATGCCTAGGAGACAAAGCACTTTGCAGCCAGAGGCTTGACTTTCCCCCTGTAGCATAGCATTTTTATATCTTCTGTGTTTAAAAAAAAAAAACACTTCAGAAGAAGTGGGAGTTCTGTCCAGCATCATCATCCAAGGAGTCCTTCCAATTTTCCTTTTCCTCTTCGAGATCATTCCTGTGCTCAGAAATCTTGGACTGGATCCTCTAAAGCTAGACTTTATTTCACCGTGGCCTCACGCCAAATGTTTTTACGGCCACTGAATAATTACAGTGGATGTCAAATCAGTCCTGTGATGTGTCCTCAAAATCCCTTTTTGGTGTGGTTCCCAACACTCGTTACTTCATGACCAATGTAGTCGAAAGCTCTTGCATATTTCATGCATAAAGGGAAAACTCAATGCTACTCTTTGAAGGCTAATACGGGGGGGGGGGGGGGGGGAGGTGTCGCATATTTGCAGAATCCAGTGAGCGTATCATACTCAAATACAACACATTCCAGTTTGAACTGTTGTCCAAAAATGTAACTGTTGTTTGAAGCTTTGGTCAATATCTAGGGCATGTTAGAGTTCCATGTATTTGGTCATAAATATGTTATGAGGGCTATCCAGAAAGTAGATTACATTTTGGAATTAAAAATGAACAAAGTATAGGAGAAAACATATACCATATGCAGTTGAAAGCCACACCCAAATACCACTTCTCAACATAGTCGCCATTCAAATCTAGGCACTTACCATAGCGATGAATGAGCTTGGCAACTCCTTCCCCACCAAACTCTGCCTGGAACGAGGCACGACGATAAACTCAGAAAGGTATTGCCAAACTTTGCGAAACCGTAGAATACCTTTCTGAGTTTATCGTCGTGCCTCGTTCCAGGAAGTCTGACATTATTTGCACGCATTTGCAAAATCTTAGAAGAGTGATCCAGGACGAGTGCAGGGGAAAGTAGAGGACGCAAGCGGCAGAGTTTTGTAGGGAAGGAGTTGCCAAGCTCATTCATCGCTATGATCAGTGCCTAGATTTGAATGGCGACTATGTTGAGAAGTGGTATTTGGGTCTGGCTTTCAACTGCATATGGTAAATGTTTTCTCCTATACTTTGTTCATTTTTAATTCTAAAACTTAATCTACTTTCTGGATAACCCTCATACATTGCAGTCCCACATGAGCACATTTTAATGCGTGTTCCTATTGGTAAGTTATGCTGGATACATTACATTTCACACAGAACCTGATCTAACAGGAACAATTTTGGGTGCACATTTCAAAGAATTGCACAGTCCTAAAGATAACTGTGTCCCACTCTGTATATTAATCGCATCAGGATCCAGGGCCTCGGGTTCAGGACCTTGGACAGCAATCTTGCAATAGAAAGGAAAGAAGCAAATTGCCTCTGCAATAACCTTTGATCGTCCTTTGATCGTAGTACAGTAGAGTCTCACTTATCGAACACTCGCTTATCCAACGTTCTGGATTATCCAACATATTTTTGTAGTCGATGTTTTCAATACATCGTGATATTTTGGTGCTAAATTCGTAAATACAGTAATTACTACATAGCATTATTTCATATTGAACTACTTTTCTGTCAAATTTGTTGTATAACATGATGTTTTGGTGCTTAATTTGTAAAATCATAATCTAATTTGATGTTTAATAGTCTTTTCCTTAATCCCTCCTTATTATCCAACATATTTGCTTATCCAACGTACTGCTGGCCCGTTTATGTTGGATAAGTGAGACTCTGCTGTACTTCCTCCTTGCTCTTCAGATGCTGGCAGTTTTATGGTGTCATAAATTAAATAAAATTAACCTCCCCGCATTTAGAAGTACAGTAGAGTCTCACTTATCCAAGCTAAACGGGCCAGCAGAAGCTTGGATAAGCGAATATCTTGGATAATAAGGAGGGATTAAGAAAAAGCCTATTAAACATCAAATTAGGTTATGATTTTACAAATTAAGTGCCAAAACATCATGCTATACAACAAATTTGACAGAAAAAGTAGTTCAATACGCAGTAATGTTATGTTGTAATTATGGTATTTACGAATTTAGCACCAAAATATCGTGATATATTGAAAACATTGACTACAAAAATGGCTTGGATAATCCAGAAGCTTGGATAAGCGAGGCTTGGATAAGTGAGACTCTACTGTGCCTAAATTCTCTACTCACATCTGTAGCTCTTTTCGAACTGCTTCGGTGGACAGTAAGCTAGGCTGGGCATCTGTCGGGGGTGCTTTGAATGCAATTTCCTTGGCAGGGGGTTGGACTGGATGGCCCATTAGGTCTCTTCCAACTCTATGATTGTATTAAATGGTCGGGAGCTTAATCTGATGCGACTTTGAACGAATGACCTTTTGGTCAGTAGTAATTTATTGCTGCTGGCTGTTAACCAGCTGCGCCACAGCCCGGCCCTCGAAAGATTCCAGAGAGGCTATAAAATGTGGAGAAATATCCTCGGGGGTCTTCCTTCAGGCAGCTTGGTTTTGAAGGTAATCAGTAGTTATGTCATGACTTTTCCTGATGTGTCTGAAATCATTCATTAGAAAATGGGCCAAATGTGCCTTTTGGAGATTAAGACAATGAGGTTCAAAGTCTGGTACTGTCGGGACTGGGAACGGCTGGAAACTGGCTCTGTCTCTTCTTCCAGACCAGGGGTCCTCAAACTTTTAAACTTTTAAAGACTGTTGAGGGGCCAAATTATCATTTGGGGGGAAAAAACCGAACAAATTCCTATGCACACTGCACGTATCTTATTTGTAGTGCAAAACAACAACAATAACAATGAAAGAACAATACAATTTTTAAAAATTAAAATCGTTTTAACCAACATAAACCTATCAGGATTTCAATAGGAAGTGTGGGCCTGCTTCTGGCCAATGAGATAGTCAGGTTAATTAGGATTGTTGTTGTTGTGTGTCTTCAAGTCATTTCAGAATTTGGGCGAGCGTAAGTCCAAAATTATTTATTTATTCATTTACTACATTTATTTACTACATTTATATCCCACCCTTCCCACCCCGAAGGGAACTCAGAGCAGCTGTATGTACATACAATATATTATATTGTTAGCATACCACAATATTAGCATTATACTATATTGAACTATACCACTATATTTATTTATTTATTATTTGCTACATTTATATGCCGCCCTTCTCACCCCGAAGGGGACTCAGAGCGGCTTACAAATTAAATTTACATACAATATTATATTAGCATAGTACAATACTGGTAATAAATTACTATATTGAACTGTATCAATATATTGTAATATTATTAGTAATATTACATGTAAAATATAATATATAATTAATATTATTAAATTGTATTATTAGTATTATATCGTATTACAATATGACATATGAATATTATATGTATATACAATATGTTATAATTATTACATATTATTGTATGCATCACTATACTGTAATATTATATTTAATATATAACACATAATTAATATTATTATATGGTATTATTGTTAGTATTATATTGCATAAAATGATAATATTATTATCCATATTATATGTATATATAATACTAGCTGTGCCCGGCCAACGCGTTGCTGTGGCATTGTCTGGTGGTGTCTCTATTTTATAGGCAGTGTGGAAGAGGCCTAAGTGAGGCCTAACTCTGCCTGTCCCCTGGGCTGAGTGGATTGCTAGGAGACCAAGTGGGCAGAGCTTAGCCTTCTAACTGGCAGCAATTGAAACAATTATTCATCTCCCTCTAATTAGGACTTTATTTTTCTTTTCTTTTTGTTGTATCAACCTAGAGGATGAGGGGTTGTGCTGTCAATTTTCGAGGTTGTGGGGTGTTTAGTTTTGTTGTTTTGTCGGTCGCCAGGATTCCATCACTCTTTTATATATATAGATATTATATTATTAAAACTGATATAAAATATTATATTATAAATATTATATTATATTATATTATATTATTTTCTCCAGGAAATAAGGCCAGTGTGAATGTTGTAGTTTGGAGACCCCTGCTCCAGACCATTAATGATTAAGACCATCTACATCTGAGAATCTTTTATCCAGATCCGTGACGCAAAGGACATGTTATGCTTTCCTCCCCAACTTTTTGGAGGCCAAAAATGGATTAATCTGGTCATCTCGATGTACGTTCCAACATCCACTTCTTTTCCCCTTACTTTCCAAAGTTATGTTGTCCTCATCAGCAATCTAACCATTTTTCATCCAATGAATGAAAAAAAATGTCCACTTTTAATTCAACATAAAGGGTGCCAATCCATAAGCTTCACGTTGACATTTGCCTATTAGTGCCTATTGCTGCTGCAGTGCAATATCTCTCCTAATAGACTCTCCACCTCCTGCAAACACTGTCACATTTGCACTTTGGAGTAGTTTACAAAAAACTACTAGAGTGGGCAACAGAACAGGATTTCATCAAAGAGTGTATGGTCAAATGGGCAAAAAATAAAGGGAAGCCAATCAGAATAGAGGAGTGGGAGAAATGTTGGAATCAAAGACTAAAATACACGTATTCGGCAGATCTTAAAGAAAACTAGATAAAAACATTCCATAGATGGTACTTAACACCCCCCCCCCCCCAAAAAAAACTATCCAAAATCTACAAAAAAAAAAAACCTCCAACAAATGTTGGAAGTGCGGGGAGCATGAAGGCACCTACTACCATGGCTGGTGGACCTGTGAGAGAGCCAAAGAATTTTGGAAAGAAATACAACAAAGAACACAAAATTTTTTGTCAATTAAGATTAACCTAGACCCCAAATTCTTCCTCTTAGGGATGCTAGACTTAGACGATAGGAACAAAGAAATTGTGTTTAATTACTTAACGACGGCGGCGAGAATAACATACGCAAAAGAATGGAGGACGAAAAACAGACCTGACATAAATTCTTGGTTTAATAAAATTCTGGAAATTATGAATATGGATAAATTAACATACTTATTATCAAACACTGAGGGCAAACCAAAAAAAAACAAACAGATTGGGAATTAATAAAAATTATTTTTAAAAATGAGAAATGCAAAGTTGTAATGTAAAGAAATATTAGATGAATAAGAAGGGCAATAGAATTGTCTCAGAATAAAGAATTAAGAACGGCTGCAGAAACAAGATAGGAGATATAAGGGTACTGGAAGTACCAAGGGAATAATATAAGAAACACCACATAATAGATGGAAGTCGATTTTAAAGATGTGTGTTATGGTCATATAACTATGTAAAGTTGTTTGTTTGATTTGATTCATGTTTACTTCTAATATAGATTTTCTTTTCTTTTCTCTCTTTTTCCCTCTCTCTCTTTCCTTCTATTATTTCCCCTCTCTAAGCTCAGGTCTTGTAATTGTTTGGTTGGTTGGGTGGGCTGTACGGTTTTGTTTTTATGTATTTACTTATCGTCACTCTCAAATCTTCGTCATCTCATTGTAAACCACATTGTCTATAAATGTTTGCAATAAAAAATTATTTTTTAAAAAACATTTGCACTTTGGGGTGATGCTGCAGTCATTCTTTATCATCAGCAGAAGCCATTCTTTCACTTTAAATCTCTATAGTTGCTTTTAGACCTTTGTCCTATAGATTCCCTTAATGCATGCTGCTGTACTTTGTTCCAAGGTCTGCCCAAACTCTCTGCTTAGCAAGTCATACCCCATTAAATTCCCTTGAATATGGGGGACCTTTTGCTGTAATGTCCTTATTTCCTTCCGTGAGGCCTTTCCTTCTTCTTGACGCCCAAGGCCATCCCTATGGCTTTGGTCGTTGTTTTACAATGCTTCTTTCAGCCACACTCCTAAAATGTTTCTTTAATAACTCACCATAAGTCATCCGCACGTCATTTGTCTTTGATTTCAGCCAATGCTGAAAAATTATTTCTAAACTCAATGCAAAAGACCTTGCTTGTAATACTCAAAACGGTAAAAATTCAAAGGGCTTCTAAATGTGAGAAGTGTGCTGTGCAATGCATAAGGAAAGTACATTGCAATTCAGTCATTTATACTTGGGACTTAGAATAAAGTTTTGCAGTACAGACGGCTCCTCTTTAGTTTTCCATCAGCCAAATGCATCCTCTTCTATAAACTCATAAAATCATAGAATAGTAGATACTCTATGATACTCTGTTCCATTTCTCTGCCTTCCTTGGCTCTCTGCTCTTCACTTTGATTGCTGTGTATTTTCATTGCTTTTTCTACTTATTCTACTAAGTTTTTTTGTTTTCTCCTAAGGCCTATCCATATTGTTGTCGAAGACTTTCATGGCCGGGATCACAGCGTTGTTGTGTGTTTTCCGAGCTGAATGGCCATGTTCCAGAAGTATTCTCTCCTGACGTTTCGCCCACATCTATGGCAGGCATCCTCAGAAGTTGTGAGGTATATGGACAAACTAAGCAAGGAAGGTTTATATATCTGGGTGGAGGGAAGAACTCTTGTCTGTTGGAGGCCAGTGTGAATGTTGTAATTAATCACCTTAATTAGCATTGAATAGCTTCATCTTCTGGCTTCTTCCTGCCTGGGGGAATCCTTTGTTCAGAGACGTTAGCTGCCCCTGGTTGATTCATGTCTGAAACTCCTCTGTTTTCAGAGTGCTGCTTCTTATTTACTGTTCTGATTTTTGAGTTTTTTAATACTGGTAGCCAGATTTTGTTCATTTTCATGGTTTCCTCCTTTCTGTTGAAGTTGTCCACATGCCTGTGGATTTCAATGGCTTCTCTGTGTAGTATGACATGATAATTGTTGGAGTGGTTGAGCATTTCTGTGTTCTCAAATAATATACTGTGTCCATGTTGGCTCATCAAGTGCTCTGCTATGGCTGACTTATCTCGTTGAGTTAGTCTGCAGTGCCTTTCATGTAAATAAATAAAAATAAACGAATTAATGGCCTTGCCAGCTTCATATCCTGGCTTCTTCCTGCCTGGGGGAATCTTTTGTTTGGAGTTGTTAGCTGCCACTAATTGATTCTTTTGCTTGTGTTGTTAATTAATTATTCTCTGTGCCATTGGAGGATGTTTTTAGATGTTGTAGTTCAGCCAGAGCCGGTCCAACAACGAGGCGAATTAAGTGGTCGCTTCAGGCGCCAAACATACGGGGGCGCAGTTGAGATTGCTTTTTCTGTTGATTTGTTGTAAAACATGATGTTTTGGTGCTTAATTTGTAAAATCTTAATGTAATTTGATGTTTAATAGGCTTTTCCTTAATCCCTCCTTATTATCCAAGATATTCGCTTATCCAACGCTTTTATTTTTCAGTGATTTTTTTTTGGGGGGGGGGGGCAAAATCTTGTTCGCCTACATTTGAAATACAGGCTGATTCAGAGGCTCAGGAATTGCAGTTTGAGCAGAATGAACTGTTGACCCCAGAAGCCAAAGATAACAGCCAGGATGACATTCCCATGGGAATTAATGAGCAAGAGATGTTTCAAGCCCTGGATCAAGTGCAAGATAATGAGGACCTTGAATTATCTAGGGCGGACCGGTTGTTATGGAAGGGAGTTCAGCCTCGTAGGAGTGTGAAACTGGCGGGAAAGAGAGAGGCCTCCAAAGGAAAGAGAAATGCATTTCTGGGGTGCTTTTAAAAGTGTGTGTTTGCAGATAGATCTTCGTCAAAGCAAATTCTCGCTTCATCTGAGTGGATGTTCTTGTTTCATGCCTAAGCGAAGTTTTCTGGATCTTTGTAACCTTTGGGCCTTTGTTCTTTGGGATCTATTGTCTACTGTTTTGACTTATGGATTATTGGATTGCTATGGCTTATGGACTAATGGATTTTTATGGCTTATGAACTAATTGGATTCCTATTGACTCTTTTACTACAACTTTGGAAACCTTACAACTGCCTGCTTTGATATATATTTGCTTTTGCTCAATAAAACTACAAAAGACTTTCTCCTGTGTCTGACTGGGTGTCTATAGCAAGGTGAACTATTATGAGGTGCGACAGATACATTTTACACGGCATGGTATAGAGAGTTTACCCTCAAGTATCAGCCTCACCTTTTGATACTCATGTCTGATATTTAAGTTTCCAGGGTGATAGTTTTCTAAATCCCCGAGGCCATTATCCAATGTGCACTTGTCGCTAGCATGCCCATAACCCTGTCAAATTACCAGCAACGTTAATAGCCAACCGTTCACCCAAAAGGAAGCCTGAATTAATCCATTCTGCCTTTACCGACAGATTAGCAATATCACCGGTCTCATCACGAGGAGCTGCTTGGAGTCCAAATGAAAGGCCCAGTTACATTGCCGTCCTGTTGAGATAGTTTTTTCGGCTATTTGTTTCTGCCCCAGTTAGTTCCCTTCTCCTCTCATGCGGTGCCTTTGCACCTCCCCATCTTCCTTCCTCTGCTGCCCTGGAACCTTATTAATATACATCGGAAATAACTGAACGGTGGCCTAATGCAATTCCATAAATGTGCAGTTAAGTGCATGTTCATAACCACATCATGTTTAATAATGGAGAAGGCCGTAATAGGCTTTAAAACAATTATCCAATGATGAACTTATTCCAATGCTTGGCCTCGGCTGCGGGTTTCCAGTTGGCGCAATTAAAAAAAAGAGGGGGGGGCAAAGTCTGATTTACAAGACGTTATGAAATGGGACATAAACTTGAAAAATTGGCTCTCTCTTGCGGAAATGTCGTTAATCTTTGGCTCGTTCTTCAAGGAAAGAGAGCTGGGAGAGGAATCCATGGATCATAGGTACCGCCGATATCAAGGATAAGGGCAAGGAAAGACAACTATTGGTTCATTATAACATTTCTCTTTTTTTAAATTAATTTATCAATCAAAATGTATAAGTTTACATTTTCCTCATTTTACAGTAAAGTTGTAATGGAATAGTTAAAAAAAACTGATAAGAAATATGCTTAAAGATGTTCTTGATTTTTTTAAACTGTTGGGTTGTATACAACATGATATGTTTAAGATACAGTAGAGTCTCACTTATCCAACATAAACGGGCCGGCAGAATGTTGGATAAGCGAATATGTTGGATAATAAGGAGGGATTAAGGAAAAGCCTATTAAACATCAAATTAGGTTATGCTTTTACAAATGAAGCACAAAAACATCATGTTATACAACAAATTTGACAGAAAAAGTAGTTCAATATGCAGTTATGCTATGTAGTAATTACTGTATTTACGAACTTAGCACCAAAATATGATGATTTATTGAAAACATTGACTACAAAAATGCGTTGGATAATCCAGAACGTAGGAAAAGCGAGTGTTGGATAAGTGAGACTCTACTGTATCTTAAACATATCATGTTGTATACAACCCGACAGTTTAAAAAAATCAAGAACATCTTTAAGCATATTTCTTATCAGTTTTTTTAACTATTCCATTACAACTTTACTACATATCTCTCTACTACACACCTTTTATCTACTTATACATGTTTTATTATTCATATTATTATTATTAATTTATAATTCAAAATGTATAACTATATTATTATTTCTCACATTTATATCCCGCCCTTCTCACCCGAAGGGACTCAGGGCGGCTTACAACAGTGGCAACAATTAGATGCCCATACAAACCAATATAAAACAGCACATAAATACATTATGAATTAAAAATATACATTTCAAACATAAAATCAGTATACACTCTTTCCTCATTTTACAGTATCTTAGACATATCATATTGTATACAATCCAACAATAAAGAAAAATCGAAACATCTTTAAGCATATTTCTTATCAGTTTTAGAATTTTCCATTACAACTTTATTACATATCTCTCTACTACACCCTTTTATCTACATGTTTTATTGTTGTTCTTGTTGTTATTGTTATTATTGTTATGCCTTCCTTATAACATTTCATAGAATCATAGAATAATAGAGTTGGAAGAGACCTCACGCGATGATAAAATATGAAACATCAAAGGATAACAACAAAAACCAATAATAAAATATACACAATAGGCGAAAAAACACAACACAGAATTAAAACATCAAATTAAAAACAATGAGGTTGCAACAGAGCAGGAAAATCACATTCAAAGCATTCCTAACAGATGGCCATCCAGCCTCTGCTTAAAAGCCTCCTTTTAGAATAGAACAGAATATAATAGAATAGCTTTATTTGTCATTTTAACAAAAAGGAGGAAACCATGAAAAGGAACAAAATCTGGCTACTAGTATTTTGAAGGAAAAAAAACTCTAAAATCAGGACAGTAAATAAAGAACAACACTCGGAAAACAGGAGAATTTCAGACAGGAAACAATCAGGGTCAGCTATCACCTCCCAACAAAGGATTCCCCCAGACAGGCTTTGAAGCTGCAAGGCCATTCAATGCTAATCAAGGTGGCCAATTGCAACATTCACACTTGCCTCGAACAGACAAAGAGTTCTTTCTCCCACCCTGGACATTATTCCACAGATATCTAAACTCCACTTTCCTCGTTTCCAGCAGACCTCACAGCCTCTGAGGACGTCTGCCATCGATGTGGGCGAAACGTCAGGAGAGAATGCTTCTGGAGCATGGCCAGACAGCCCAGAAAACTCACAGCAACAAAGTACTCTTCTCGGTGTGATGATCATGGTATCTGCTCTGAAAACCACTCCATTCATAAGGATAAACAAACACTTTGCGGAACAGCCATCCAAGTCGGTCATGAAGGATGAGGATGATCCCGGCATCCCCAATCATCACATCTTGCCTTTCTTTGCCTTCTCACTCAACTCACTTATTTACATCTTGGTTCTGGTTAGCGTTCTTGTCAAATGAGCACAGATTTATGATTTTAATTATGCTGGGCTTGGAGAGATTTAAACATCTGTTATAAGTGTTCAATAAGTATTAGAACGGCAATCAATTTCTCCCTTAAAGAGAACCAAGATTTATGCCTATCTGTGAATAGCTCGAGCGACTGTTGTCAAGAGTGGAGTTATTTTTGAAAGGGAAGCGGGAGGGCTGTTTAATTAGCTCATAATTAATTCTGTTTAGGACGAGTTAGGCAGAATATAACACCATTACAAAACACTCCGTCACTTAATTACAGGATCCACGGTGTTGTTATCGGATCCCCTAATGCCAAGACGACGGTGGTCTCTCTTTCCCCAACACACAGATTTATGGATTATCTATACGTCTCTCTTGGTTTATCTTTCGCACAAAGATTTGTCGTGTTTGTCTAACACAGCGGCTAAGGCCACATGGGGAGAGATGCAAGCCAAGTCAACAACAACTTCTTCCGCCTTCCCGAAACCATTTAGTAGTTATTTATTTATTTTTAATCCCACTTTTCTCCATTGGTTGGAATTCAAAGCAGCGTACAGTGTTCAAAGCCAACAAAATTATAGAAATAGAAGAACATTTTATTGATTAGCCCTTAGGCCATATCAAAGTACCAAGCCAAACAACCAGGCTCAAAAAGACCTGGTTACATTCTATACAAATCTATCTATATATATAAAAGAGTGATGGCATCGCGGCGACCCACAAAACAACAGAACTACAGGCCCCCCAACCTCAAAATTTGACAACACAACTCATCATCCACGCCTCTAGGTTGATACAACAAAAAGAAAAGAAAAATAACGTCCTAATTAGAGAGAGAGTGGAATAATTGCTTTTATCCAATTGCTGCCAGTTAGAAGGCTAAGCTCCGCCCACTTGGTCTCCTAGCAACCCAATAAAAAAATCATAAAAAACACTAAAAAAATAATTAAAAACACTAAAAAATCAATACAATAATATACCATAATAACAAAAAATAACTAAAAATTATACAAGAAAATAATAAAATATAATAAATAAAATTAAAAAAATACAAATAAAAATTACACAACAATTTTTAACCAATACCACCACCACTTTGCCACAGCAACGCGTGGCCGGGCACAGCTAGTATATATATATAAGGGTAATGACATTTCGGCCTAGGACAAAACAACAATACTACACATCCCAGAAACACTAAACTTGGCAGCACAACCCCTCATCCATGCCTCTACGTTCATACTACAAAAAGCTCCAGCTACCCCAGAAAACGGCCAGGCTTTGAGACTGCAAGGCTATTCACTGCTATTCCACCTGGCCAATAAAGGATCCCCATAAGCCACAGCAACACGTGGCCAGGCAAAGCTAGTATTAAATAAAACACTTGTAACCATACAATAAATAAATATAATAAAATGACATCATATGTCATTGTCACCCCTACAGTTTACCCCTATCAGCCCCACATATGTGGATCTCAATCATATTGTCTTACTCAAGTACAGAGCCGTTTTATATGTTACTAGCTATGCCCGGCCACGCGTTGCTGTGGCAAAGTGGTGGTGGTATTGGTTAAAAATTGTTGTGTAATTTTTATTTGACTTTATTTGCATTTTTTATTAATTTTATTGTAAGTTATATTTTTATTTATTATATTTTATTATTTTCTTGTCTTATTTTTAGTTATTTTCTGTTATTATAGTATTTTATTGTATTAATTTTTAGTGTTTTTTATTATTTTTTATTGGGTTGCTAGGAGACCAAGTTGGAGGAGCTTAGCCTTCTAACTGGCAGCAATTGGATAAAAGCAATTATTCCTCTCCCTCTAATTAGGACTTTATTTTTCTTTTCTTTTTGTTGTATCAACCTAGAGCCATGAATGATGGGTTGTGTTGTCAAATTTCGAGGTTGGGGGGCCTGTAGTTTTGTTGTTTTGTGGGTCGCCGTGATGCCATCACTCTTTTATATATATAGATTTTTGGGTCTTGACCGCACATAAAGTACGTTGTTCTGATGTGCGATTCCCAGTGCATCGTCCATTTGATATCTGGACCAAGAAACAAATCTCTCACCTTCTGATACAATTTACAGTCAAATAATATATGCGCTAAATCCTCAATTTCAGGTGCTCCACAGATACAGAATTGTTCTTTATAAGGGATGTTGTTGAATCTCCGATATCTAACCATTGTATCAAGCTGATCAAATCTAGCTCGAGTAAATACCTCCCTAAAGTGTTTTGGCATTTGGATTTTTAAATAGTTGGCAATTTGGAAGGTACATTTATATTGGCTCAGCCATTTTAGGTTGGCAACCCCACTGAGAGTAGCTATATCTTTCTGTGCTTCTATGTCCAAAATTATTTGTCTGGCGCTCTTTTTTACTTGATCATTTAAGGGGCAGGAGACAGGAAGGCCACAACTTCTTATATAATTTGTCAATTGCATAATCCATGAGGTCTGTAGGTGGGATTTTATCTGTCTAATAAGCACAATTTTGGGAGTCTATCGGGCTCCATTACATTGATTTTACACAAGTAGTTATACGCCCTGAATTTAGATTGTGCAGGGATTGTGTAAATTTCCAGTTCCGCTCTCACTGCAGCTGCTGAGGTTCTTTTATCCACACCCAGAATGCTTCTCGAGTGCTGAGATTGAGCTTGTTCTATTACTGAGATATAGAAATAAAAATTCAACATCACAACTGTTGAACCTGACTCAGCACATAAAACTCCCCACTAAACTCTGCCGCTTGTGTCCTCAACGCAGTGTTTTGGCGATGATGCACAGTTGCGGGAAGGAGTGACCGGCTGGTTGAGGACGCAAGCGGCAAAGTTTTGTGGGGAAGGCAAGGCAACAACAACAACAACTCTTTATTGATTAGTCAATTTTGACCATATCAAAACATGTGAAACATACAAAACGTATACACTTACCCATACATACAGTAAAACCATGTAAAACCATGTATAGATACAAAGCATCTCGGCCTACTAGCCTACCAACTCACTCCTAGGTACAGTAGAGTCTCACTTATCCAACATTCTGGATTATCCAACGCTTTTTGTAGTCAATGTTTTCAATGCATTGTGATATTTTCGTGCTAAATTCGTAAATACAGTACAGTAGAGTCTCACTTATCCAACATAAACGGGCCAGCAGAACATTGGATAAGCGAATATGTTGGACAATGAGGAGAGATGAAGAAAAAGCCTATTAAACATCAAAAAAAGGTTATGATTTTACAAATTAAGCACCAGAACATCATGTTATACAACAAATTTGACAGAAAAAGTAGTTCATTACACATTAATGCTATGTAGTAATTACTGTATTTACAAATTTAGCACTAAAATATCACAATGCATTGAAAATATTGACTACAAAAATGCGTTGGATAATCCAGAACGTTGGATAAGTGAATGTTGGATAAGTGAGACTCTACTGTAGTTCCTAATAGTCTTAGTAATAATAATAATCTTCTTTCTTACCCACCTCTTCTCAACAGTTCAAGACACATAATTATAAAACGTTATGTAACAGACATATATTAAAACGTTTTTCTACGAAATCCGTATATTGTAGTTGTGCAAATACAGAATAAAAAGATTAAAATTAAAATTAATTACTCCCTTAAGGTAAGGTTTAAGCAGGGACAAGGGTTAGTAAAACTAGTGGCTTGTCCATAGTAAATTTTAAATTTGGATTTTGTTATTGGCATTAATATCACAGCTCTCCGCTTCCATCTTCTTGGGGATGGCCAGCGCTTTTTGCATAAAAAGGGTCAGTTTTTAAATAGAGATTTTACCTGAACCCTGTAGAAGGAAGTGCGATTTCTACTTATTCTCTAAATGAGTATGGTTCTCCAGCAGAGGCTCTAAATAGAAAGATCGAATCCTGTTGTAATAGGGGCATTTTAAGAAAAAATGTTCTGAGTCCTCCACTTCTGCATCTGCCTCACGGCACCCATAAGTTCTCTTCGTATAGGGGATATTCTGACGTCTACCTAGCTAATGTCAAGTTGCTCAAATCTAGCCCGCTAAAGAGTTTTCTAATATATAGTGGAAGTGGGCCGGGCTGTGGCGCAGCTGGCTAGTAACCAGCTGCTGTAAATCACTACTGACCGAGAGGTCAGGAGTTCGAAGCCCGGGTCGGGTTAAGCCTCCGACCATTAAAAAAAAATAAAAAATCCCGGGCTTGCTGTTGACCTAGCAGCCCCGAAAGACAGTTGCATCTGTCAAGTAGGGAAAATTTAGGTACGATTTATGCGGGAGGCTAATTTAACTAATCTACAGCACCATAAAACTGCTCACGAGGAAAAGAATGAAGGAAGAACAGCCACCAATGGACGGTGAAGCAACAGCTCCCCCTGTGGCCGGAATCGTGAATCTGGAAAGATGTTAAAAAAATGCCTCTGTGTCTGTCTAAAACTGAATGTTGTTTGTCTGTTGGCATCAAATGTTTGCCATATATGTGTTCATTGTAATCCGCCCTGAGTCCCCTTCGGGGTGAGACGGGCGGAATATAAATACTGTAAATAAATAAATAAATAAATACACTCCTCTTGAGCATTTCCCAAGGAAAGGGCATGAGGGAGAAACACCATTTCCACAGCCAAGCACACTTCTAGAAACATTTCTACAGCTGCTGAGTGCCCGATGCCAAACTGGCGAGCCGGAAAACAGAACGGCTTGCAAGCACCCGAGCAGTGAGAGACAGTTTAATTTCCCACTGAGATGGCCTTCGCCATGATCATGTTCTGCTTCTGTATGGTTGGACAAAGGGTATCCACAATTGCAAAAAAAGTGAATTGAATAATATAATATGCTTTATTTATATTCCGCTCTATCTCTCCGAGGGGACTCAGAGTGGTTACATATATGGCAAACATTCAATGTTGTTATACAATTGACAACAAAGACATGCAGTACATGTCTTTGTTGCCTATGTATCTACTCGCATTGCTGTTTTCGAACTGCTAGGTAAACAGAAGCTAGGGCTGATGGCCGGAGCTCACCCCAACCCACGACTTGAACTCTTAACCTTCCGGTCAGCAAAATCTTCTGTAGCTGGTGGTTCAACCCGCTGTGCAACAATATTTATTATTTATTTATTTATTTGCAGTATTTATATTCCGCCCTTTTTTCTCACCCCGAAAGGGACTCAGGGCAGATCACATTGTACACATATAAGGCAAAGATTCAATGCCATATAACACAGAACAGAGACAGAGACAGACGCAGAGGCAATTTAAACCTTCTCCAGCTTCCAGCTTCCTGAGGGTATGCTCGATTCCGGCCACAGGGGGGAGCAGCTGCTTCATCATCCACTGCGACGGCAACTTCCTCATTCCAACGACAGCTGGATGATTTTTATGGTGTCGTAAATTAGCCTCCCCACATATAAGTGGTACCTAAATTTCCTACATGATAGATGCAACTATGTTTCGGCTTGCTTAGGTCAGCAACGGCAGGGGCTATATTTTATTTTAAATTGTCAGGTGCTCACCTCGACAGGGGCTGGCCGCGAACTCATGACCTCTTGGACATGATCTCCATTTGGCAAAGGACTACGTAAGACATCCCTGCTATTCCACGGTTACTACAACATGGGAAAAGCAACAGAAATGTAAGAAAACTATTTGACATTTACGCACCGGTGTCAGAAAAAGACATGTGTTTTGGTTCTTTTTATAGCCAAGGTTCACTCCAACTGTGACACAACACCTCCATCTAATGTGTGATGCTAAAGGAGACCAAGCAAAGGGGAGAGCAAACTATCTAGAGAGCGCGAGGAACTTCTGAAACACCTCAGGAGCCGAAATCTTCATAATATAGAACCGTCATGGAGCAATTCTTCCTTTCTTTCCTCTTCCAGCCTTTAAGACCGACGGCCACATGCTGAGCAAGCAAGATCTTCCTGAGCGACCTTCCCACCCAGTCTTTGCACTGAAATTAGGTCTCTCTTGTTAAGCAAAAGAAACTTTTTACATGTATTGAAAAAGTAGGCTTCTGCCAATGTCGTATTTAAGAAAAGGTTGGCTTTCATGAAAAGTTTTTGAGCAAACAGATCATAGCGTTTAAGACTCTGGCTGGGATCACGTTGGTGATAGATGCATAGGTCTTTTTATGGTCATTGCAAAGGAAAGAATTCACTACCTTGCTCATGTTAATAATAATAATAATAAATGACCCAAAATGCAGACTGTGCAAGGAAACCGACGAAACCATTGATCATATCCTCAGCTGCTGTAAGAAAATTGCACAGACAGACTACAAACAGAGGCACAACTATGTGGCCCAAATGATTCATTGGAATTTATGCCTCAAGTGCCACCTCCCAGCAGCAAAGAACTGGTGGGATCACAAACCTGCAAAAGTCTTGGAAAATGAGCAGGCAAAGATACTGTGGGACTTCCGAATCCAGACTGACAAAGTTCTGGAACACAACACACCAGACATCACAGTTGTGGAAAAGAAAAAGGTTTGGATCATTGATGTCGCCATCTGTGATGAACCATGGGCCTTGTAGTCCTGCTCAGGACATTGTAATCCCTGATGAAGATGAAAACTTGGGTTTTTTACCTTCCCAGTCTGAACTGGATTCCTCTCAGCCAGATCCTTCCCAGGCAGATCTGGAAACCTTGCACCTGCAAGAAAGTTGTGCCCCAGAAGTATGTCAAACAACCCCAGAGCCTACTTCTCCCGTGTTCTTGCGCCGGGAGTTTTGTAAACAACAGAGAAGTTTGGATTCAGCTTCGCGCAGGAGTGCGAGGATAGCAGCTAAGAATGTTGCCAATTAACATTGGTTCTCGTGAGAATCTTTAAGGAGTTTAACATCTGGTCTCAGAGTTTAGCTTTCGTTTCTGATTCCCAGAGAACCGCTTTGGTGAGAAAGTTGGACTCTATATAGGTGTTTTGCCCGCGTAGCAACTTCGCGGAGTCAATTCGTCAGCCTACGGAGCGAGTTGTGTCTGGACAGCGCGCTCCGATTCAAGCCTCGCTTCAGCTCAAGCCTTGCCTCGCTATCCAGCCTTCGCCTTGCTTCCCAGCCTTTGTTTACCTACGGACTTTGCCTTGTTTCCCAGGACTAATCCTTGCCTTGTTTCACGGATTTTACCAAGTTATTCCACGGACCTTGTTCTTGTTCTTAGTTACCTTGTTCCACGTTCAAGCCTTGTTTCAAGTATCAAGTTATTTCCTAGCCACGCTCAAGTTTTATGGACTAAGGACCTTGTCATCTCCCCTCACTTTGCTTGGCAAAGTGAGTGTTTCGGTTATTGGATTACAACTTTGGACCTTAATATTTCTTATTGGACATTGCTTTTTTGGACTAATTCTGACCTTTCCTGAAGGGTCTAATTCTGGACTATTTTCTATACTTGTTTTTATTAACTTTATATATTCCTTCAATAAAGATATTAGTTAGATTCTGGCCTCTGTGTATGGTTATTGGTGCCTCTGCGCCTGGGTCGTGACAGTTTGACTCCGCCGCCCATAAGCACCAACTAACCGAGGCCAGGATGTCTACCGGAGCCGCGCCGGCTGGACAGCCGCTCAGCTACACCATCAGCAAGGACGAAGTGGACCGCATCCGTGACAGACTCAACGCGCAGGATGGAGAAATAAAAGGGTTGAGGGAGCGCGGAGTTCGCCTCCCGGCCATGGCGTTGCCTACCAAGTTTTCTGGAGAAGCTGCTAAGGTTCATGTTTTCCGCCGCCAATGTCAAGCTTATCTAGAGGCCCGTGATGCCGAGTTTCCCCAAGAAGACATCAAGGTGGCGTGGGTCTACAGTCTTCTAGACGGACCAGCGGCTAGCTGGGCGACGGCCCTGTTTGATCAAGCCTCCCCCCACCTAAGTTCAGCACAACGCTTCTTGGATCACCTTAAGGAGACCTGGGGAATCGAGGACAATTTGGAGGCAGCCGGTCACAAACTCCGGCGCCTCCTTCAAGGAGACAGACCCATGTCTCAGTACATAGCCGAGTTCCGCGTGCTGGCCCACAACACCGGCTGGAACGATGTAGCCCTCAGAGGACAATTTCGGGAGGGTCTCAACATTGAAATGCTGGAAGAAATCTCCAAGGTGGATCCTCCCCAGACCCTCGAGGCACTCATTGATCAATGTTTACGGGCTGAAGTCATGATTGCCAACAGGAAACAATGGGTTCGAGGCCAGGGCGGTAGAGCCGGGGCAAAACCCCCCGCTCCCGCCAGTGTTCAGCCACGTCCGGTGTGGAGACCCCCGCCGCCAACCCCATACCCCAGAGGAGGCGAGGAGGTGCCGATGCAGTTGGGCAATGTGCGTCCCAGACTAGATGCCGCCGAGAAGGCCCGTCGTCAACGCTTGAACCTCTGCTGGTACTGCGGGAACGGGGGCCACTTCGCCAGAGAGTGCCCAGCCAAAGGGAAGCCTGCCGCCCGTCTTGCGGCGGCGTCCTCCACGGAGTCGAAGGCGTCTGAGCCGACTGGCACACAGCCGGCGGGGGAAGCCAACGACCGGGTGTAGAGAGGCTCGCCAACCCGGTCAAAAAATCCATCCAAGAGCCGCCAACCGGGGTCCTGTTCCTTCTCGTGGTCACATTATGGTCAGCAAAAAGGGGACCCGTCATGATCCACGCCATGATAGACTCTGGAGCTACCAACAATTTCATCGATAGAGAGTATGCCGACTCTCTGGGATTACAATATCATGATTTCAAGAATGCCCGTGTGGTGCAAGCCATAGACGGCCGTCCCCTCAAGACGGGCCCCGTAAGCCAGTGGTCGGAACCCACCAGGATGTGGATAAGGGAACATATGGAAGAGATTTCCTTCTTTGTTACCGAGGTTCCCCATTTCCCTGTGATTTTGGGAATTCCATGGCTGACACTCCACGACCCTAACATCTCCTGGTCCAACAGAGAACTGCAGTTTGCTTCACCGTACTGCCAAAACCATTGCCTCGTAGCCAAGGTATGCCATGCCACAGACTCCGAGCCCATCATCACCTTGCCAAAGAAGTACTCCGAGTATTGGGATGTATTCAATGAGAAAGAAGCCGAAAAATTACCCCCACATAGACCTTATGACTGTGCCATTGACTTGGTGGAGGGGGCCCCGATCCCGCGAGGGCATCTCTACTCCCTGACTGAACCAGAGCAAGAAGCTCTCAGGGAATTCTTAGAGACAAACCTTCGCAAGGGGTTCATCAGACCCTCTCAATCCCCAGCCGCCTCCCCAGTGATGTTTGTGAAGAAGAAGTCAGGGGAATTACGCTTGGTGGTGGACTACAGAGCATTGAACAATATCACCAAGCGGAACAGCTATCCCCTGCCTTTAATCTCGGATCTACTGGACCGACTTCGAGGAGCCAAGGTCTACACCAAGCTGGATCTTCGGGGGGCTTATAATCTAGTTCGCATCAGAGAAGGGGACGAGTGGAAGACCGCCTTCCAGACTAAATTCGGATTATTCGAGTCCCGAGTTATGAATTTCGGTTTATGCGGAGCTCCCGCAACGTTCCAGCATTTTGTCAACGATATTTTTCAGGACTATCTAGACAGATTCTTGATAATCTACCTGGACGATTTTTTGGTGTTTTCCAGATCACAATCAGAACATGAGAACCACGTCAAAATGGTGTTGCAACGACTGCGGGATCATGGACTTTATGCCAAGCTAGAAAAATGCGCTTTTGATCTACAAGAGGTAGATTTCCTTGGCTACCGCATCTCGCCTCTAGGGCTTTCCATGGATCCAGCCAAAGTTTCAGCAGTATTGGAATGGCGGGCGCCAACTAACAAGAAAGAGGTGCAGCGTTTCTTGGGGTTCGCGAACTACTACCGCAAGTTCATTCCAGATTTTGCCCGCTGGTCCGACCCCATCACTAGCTGCATCCGTGGAAAGCAGCCTTTCCGCTGGACTGATCAAGCAGAGAAAGGGTTCCAGCAACTGAAGAAACTATTCACCTCCCAGCCAATTCTACAGCACCCAAATCCTGGAACCCCTTTTGTGGTGCAAGCGGACGCCTCTGATGTGGCAATTGGGGCTGTACTCTTACAACCGGTGGGAGATCACCTCCACCCCTGTGCCTATTATTCTCGTCAACTAACCACACCAGAGAGGAATTACACCATTTGGGAAAAAGAACTACTGGCCATAAAGGCAGCCTTTGAAACTTGGAGACATTGGCTAGAAGGGGCCAAATTCCCCATTGAAGTCCACACTGATCATCGTAATCTAGAACATCTAAGAACTGCCCGCAAACTAAATCAGAGGCAGCAACGTTGGGCTTTATTCTTTGAACGTTTCAACTTCCAGATCCATTATGTGACCCCAGCTCAAACCAAGCAAGCAGACGCCCTGTCACGTAAACCGGAATACGCTGCAGGACGCAAGGAGACCTTTGAATCCCAACTGCTACAACCTGAGAACTTTGCCACGCTCACAGTGGGGAACACCAAATCCAGTCCCATTGGTTCAACTTCCCCTACTCCAGGACCCATCTGTGCTCAAGAAATCAGGGCTAGTCAGCAAGCAGATGCCTGGGCGCAGGACCAACTTCGCCAAGGTCTGCATTTTCCCTTTTCGCTTAAAGATGGGCTGCTCTGCTATAGAAATCATGTTTATATTCCACCCGGACCGGGCAGGGAAAAAGCGCTTCGTCTGTGTCATGACTGCAAACCAGCAGGACACTTCGGACTATTTAAAACCATGCATTTGATCCTAAGAGATTTTTGGTGGCCCAAGATCCGCAAGGATGTGGAAAAATATGTCAACACCTGCCCAGTATGCCAGCGCTCCAAGATACGAAGGGAGAAGCCCTCAGGGCTTTTGCACCCCCTTCCTACCCCATCTCGCCCATGGGAAATAATTTCCGCGGATTTCATCACTGACCTACCACCTTCCTGTGGATTCACCACGATCTTAGTGGTGGTGGACCTATTCACCAAGTTAGCCCATTTCATTCCCTGCGAAGGCCTCCCCACGGCCAAAGAAACTGCGGATCTATTTCTTCAGCATGTTTTCAGACTACATGGATTGCCCAAGAGTTTAGTCACAGACCGTGGATCTCAATTCACCTCTCGTTTTTGGAAGGCACTACAAAAACTACTGGGCATAGACTCTCGCTTATCTTCAGCTCATCATCCCCAAACAGATGGGCAAACGGAGCGCACCAATGCCACTTTGGAGCAGTATCTTCGCTGTTATGTAAACTACCAACAGGACAATTGGGCTTCTCTGTTACCACTGTCTGAGTTTGCCTACAATAATGGAGTTCAAGCTTCTACAAAAGAAACGCCGTTCTTTGCAAACTACGGTTTCCATCCACGTTTCTTTCCCCCTGTCATTGAAACTTCAGAAGTTCCCGCAGCAGAGGATTGGCTGCAGGAACTCACAGCGGTGCAACAACTTTTGCTCCAGCAACTGGACCAAGCCAAGGAGGACTATAAACGCCACGCTGACAAACACCGCCAGCCGGGCCCCGAAATCAAGGTAGGAGATCGGGTTTTTCTGTCCACTCGCTTTCTGCCCTCCCACCGCCCATGCCGGAAGTTAGATGCCCGCTTCATTGGCCCCTATCCAGTGGTGGCGCAATTAAACCCCGTGACTTTCAAACTCCAACTTCCGCGTTCAATGCGCATTCACCCAGTGTTTCACCGTTCCCTGCTCCTTCCGGCGGATGGTGTGCGTCCTGATACAGACCAACCGGCCCCCCCTCCTGTTTTGATGAATGGGGAGGAGGAGTTCGAGGTTGAGGACATTTTGGATTCTCGCTTTCATCGCCGCCGCCTACAATATCTCATTGACTGGGTGGGTTTTGGGCCTGAGGAACGCTCTTGGGAAGACGCCTCCACAGTCCATGCTCCTGATCTAACCCGTCGCTTCCATCTGACCTATCCCACCAAACCGCGACCTCGCGCCTCGGGGAGAGGACCCCAGTTTGGGAGGGGCCCTGAGGAGGGGGATAGTGTGATGAACCATGGGCCTTGTAGTCCTGCTCAGGACATTGTAATCCCTGATGAAGATGAAAACTTGGGTTTTTTACCTTCCCAGTCTGAACTGGATTCCTCTCAGCCAGATCCTTCCCAGGCAGATCTGGAAACCTTGCACCTGCAAGAAAGTTGTGCCCCAGAAGTATGTCAAACAACCCCAGAGCCTACTTCTCCCGTGTTCTTGCGCCGGGAGTTTTGTAAACAACAGAGAAGTTTGGATTCAGCTTCGCGCAGGAGTGCGAGGATAGCAGCTAAGAATGTTGCCAATTAACATTGGTTCTCGTGAGAATCTTTAAGGAGTTTAACATCTGGTCTCAGAGTTTAGCTTTCGTTTCTGATTCCCAGAGAACCGCTTTGGTGAGAAAGTTGGACTCTATATAGGTGTTTTGCCCGCGTAGCAACTTCGCGGAGTCAATTCGTCAGCCTACGGAGCGAGTTGTGTCTGGACAGCGCGCTCCGATTCAAGCCTCGCTTCAGCTCAAGCCTTGCCTCGCTATCCAGCCTTCGCCTTGCTTCCCAGCCTTTGTTTACCTACGGACTTTGCCTTGTTTCCCAGGACTAATCCTTGCCTTGTTTCACGGATTTTACCAAGTTATTCCACGGACCTTGTTCTTGTTCTTAGTTACCTTGTTCCACGTTCAAGCCTTGTTTCAAGTATCAAGTTATTTCCTAGCCACGCTCAAGTTTTATGGACTAAGGACCTTGTCATCTCCCCTCACTTTGCTTGGCAAAGTGAGTGTTTCGGTTATTGGATTACAACTTTGGACCTTAATATTTCTTATTGGACATTGCTTTTTTGGACTAATTCTGACCTTTCCTGAAGGGTCTAATTCTGGACTATTTTCTATACTTGTTTTTATTAACTTTATATATTCCTTCAATAAAGATATTAGTTAGATTCTGGCCTCTGTGTATGGTTATTGGTGCCTCTGCGCCTGGGTCGTGACACCATCCCAGATGACAGTTGCATTGACAAAAAACAACAGGAAAAACTCAGCCGCTATCAGGACCTCAAGATCGAATTTCAAAGATTGGCATAAACCAGTACAGGTGGTCCCGGTGGTGATGGGCACACTGGGTACCGTGCCAAAAGATCTCAGCCGGCATTTGGAAACAACATACATTGACAAAATTACAATCTGCCAAGTGCAAAAGGTCACCCTACTGGGATCTGCAGGCATCATCCGAAAATACATCACACAGTCCTAAACATTTGGGAAGTGTTCGACTTGTGATTTTGTGAAATGAAATCCAGCATATCTATCTTGTTTGCTGTGTCATACAATATAATAATAATAATAATAATAATAATAATAATAATAATAATAATAATAATAACCCCTGCCATGCAGGGAAAGCACAGTCAAAGCACTCCCAATAGATGACTACCCAGCCTATGCTTAATAATAATAATAATAATAATAATAATAATAATAATAATAATAATAACCCCTGCCATGCAGGGAAAGCACAGTCAAAGCACTCCCAATAGATGACTACCCAGCCTATGCTTAATAATAATAATAATAATAATAATAATAATAATAATAATAATAATAAATAGAATTGGAGGAGACCACGTGGGCCATCTAGTCCAACCTCCAGCCATGCAGGAAAAGCACAATAAAAGCGCTCCCAATAGATGACTACCCAGCCTATGTTTAATAATAATAATAATAATAATAATAATAAATAGAATTGGAGGAGACCACATGGGCCATCTAGTCCAACCTCCAGCCATGCAGGAAAAGCACAATAAAAGCGCTCCCAATAGATGACTACCCAGCCTATGTTTAATAATAATAATAATAATAATAATAATAATAATAATAACCCCTGCCATGCAGGAAAAGCACAGTCAAAGCACTCCCAATAGATGACTACCCAGCCTATGCTTAATAATAATAATAATAATAATAATAATAATAATAATAATAATAATAATGATGATGATGATGATGATGATGATGATGTCCTAGACACTTGGGAAGTGTTCGAAAATACATCACACAGTCCTAGACACTTGGGAAGTGTTCGACTTGTGATTTTGTGATATGAAGTCCAGCATGTCTATCTTGTTTGCTGTGTCTAATAATAATAATAATAATAATAATAATAATAATAATAATAATAATAATAAAAATAGAATTGGAAGAGACCATCTGGGCCATCTAGTCCAACCCCCTGCCATGCAGGAAAAATGTGAAGAGGAGGAACCATTCGGGAGAAGCACCCTTTGGGTTGGGTCGCTTAACCAATTACAGATCCACATAATAGTAGCATTGCTTATCCCACATTGGACTAGTCTGCTTGCAAGAAGGTCATGCAAACTAGTCAAACACAGATACATACATTGGAAAAATCCTTCTGGAGATATGTGTAATGTAAGACCCGTACAAGTCACGCGGTGTATTTTGCTAGTGTAGATAACCCCTAAGTGTATCTTGAGTTTTAATACCCACTGAAGAAACACCTACTTCTTAATATAAGAATTAACAGGGAAATCAAGGAAGTTTTTTTCGCAAGACCTGGGTAGAGCTGTTGACGGAGGACTCTTACTCGTAGGGTCACCAAAAGTCAACGTTGACTTGAATGCAATTAACAAGTGAAGGGACCATAAGTCAGAAAATAGTAAACTTTTGCCTATGTGGCTTTGCCTCTGCATATGCCCAGAAAGTTCCAAGGAGAGAAGAAAGCTCAGAGTAAACAAGTTAGGCCATTGGTACAGTATCACTTGTGCCAAAGTAGGTGTGGAAGGTGAGGAAGAACCTCAGCCATTGGTCAATTTTGGATAAGCCAAAGGTATATATTCTTTGTTTGCTACAACTTTTTTTTTTGACGGCCATTTGCATGGTACGGAACCCATTGAAATGGGTTTGCCTTATCATAGCTGTGATAATAAACTTTGCTATTTGCATCTCTCACGAGACTGGGTTTTCTGCCTGATTTCCCTCCTGAGCCAGGACCCTTGGAAGGTAATTGTCTTACACAAGAACAACACATTTATTTTATACTAGCTGTGCCCGGCCACGCATTGCTGTGGCGAAGTCTGGTGGTATGGGAAATAAAGTATTGAGGAGTTGGTGGTAGTTAAGGTAAAGGGGAAAGGTTTTCTCCTGACATTAAGTTCAGTCGTGTCTGACTTTGGGGGTTGGTGCTCATAAAGCAGATAATATGAGATTCTAAATGGGTTATATAGCTGTGTGTAAAGGCTTTGAATCTACACTGCCATATTATCCAGTTCAAATCTGATAATCTGTATTTTATAGGCAGTGTGAAAGAGGCCTAAGTGAGACCTAACTCTGCCTGTCCCCTGGGCTGATTGGGTTGCTAGGAGACCAAGTGGGCGGAGCTTAGCCTTCTGACTGGCAGCAATTGGATAAAAACAATTATTCCTCTCCCTCTAATTAGGACTTTTTTTTCCTTTTCTTTTTGTTATATCAACCTAGAGGCGTGGATGAGGGGTCATGTTGTCAATTTTCAAGGTTGTGGGGTGTTTAGTTTATTTATTTATTTATTTATTTATTTATTTACAGCATTTATATTCCACCCTTCTCACCCCGAAGGGGACTCAGGGCGGATCACATTACACATATTAGGCAAACATTCAATGCCTTTTTAACATAGGACAAAGACAATTAACATAGCTCCGAGCGGGCCTCGAACTTATGACCTCCTGGTCAGTGATTCATTGCAGTTAATTGCACTGGCTTGCTCTCCCGTCTGCGCCACAGCCCCGGGCCAACAGTTTTGTTGTTTTGTTGGTCGCCGGGATTCCATCACTCTTTTATATATATAGAAAGATCACCTAAATGCCGGGACAGAACTCAACCCATAGTGACAGAGGACCACTGCGTTTTTTTCAATCCATGCTCCCACTTACCCACAGCGATTTCCTATATGTCGGTGGCATTCAAGTGGACGAACGTCAGCATATTGCGCTGTTCTGCCAATGCTATTGAACATGCAATTAGACACTATTGAATGTGAGAAAATAAAATTGGAGCCGTTTATCCACTGTGTATAGACCTGTCCATTCCACCTCGTACTCGTAGAAAAGGTACGATTCGGGGCCCACCCCACCCACCCCCAGCCTGTCTGTGCCATCTCTTTGCGCTTCATTTAACTCTCATCCCCTTTAGCAACTGTCATGTTAATTAGTCAGATGGTTAAAGTTAATGATCTATTTCATTACCGTGTTGTCTTCTCTGACTGGTGCATCGCTTGCAAGTGTTAATGTTTTAAAAAGCAGTCTTTGCAGCTCTGTCAACATATTTATCGATTGGAAAACAAAAAGACTGACTCCCTGAATTGGCTTGGAGCGGGGGGAGAAGGAAAAGGAAACCACTCCGGATGAGAATCCAAACCTCTCCAAAGCCTTCAACCAGTGGCATACAGGCTGGGATTTACTGTATATACTGTATATACTCGAGTATAAGCCTAGTTTTTCAGCCCTTTTTTTAAGACTGAAAAATCCCTCCTCGGCTTATACTCAGGCGAGGGTCCTGGTTGGCTTATATTTGGGTCAGCTTATACTTGAGAATATATGGTACATTTATTATTTTTCTCTATTATTATTGGTATTACTACATTTATTATTTTTCTCTATTATTGTTGGTATTACATTTATTTTACTCTATTTTTATTTTTATTATTAATACATTAATTAACCTGGTGCTAGCAGGGGGAAAACTTCAAAGGCAATTGAAGTCGACCCGTGACTCTTTGGTCTGCATTTCAAGCACGTGCATTTCACCTTCCTCTTGGAGAAACTTCAGGATTGGTCCCTTACATCTACTACAAACAGAGGGATTTTCCAAGGGAAAGGGCATTTCTAAGCTTCACTGCCGTGTCAGGCTTGATCTCTTTGCGCCTTTGGCCAACCGCTGTGCCAACTCAGCCTGGATCTGTCGGGTTAACGGTTTCTCTTCAAAGCTTCCCAAGACTGCAATGCTCGCTTTTTATATCATCGCAGGACATCAATGTAAAACTTCTGGGTTTAAGCAATAGACAGAATCAGAAGATCCTGCATTACAAAGCTGTTCAGCAGACGAAAGAAGTTAAACACAGGCTAATAGAAGGACCACATGCCGAGAGATATCTCGGAGGACCTTCTTCACTAAACTACCCATTGGAAAAGCACGGGCTTCATCTATAAAGCAGTCTGACACCGGACTGGATTGTGCATTGGTTCTTGGTAGAACATGAGCTTTG
This sequence comes from Anolis carolinensis, assembly GCF_035594765.1. NCBI lineage: Eukaryota > Metazoa > Chordata > Lepidosauria > Squamata > Anolidae > Anolis > Anolis carolinensis. The sequence continues at coordinate 20,744,510 of NW_026943823.1, forward strand.
TATACAGGAGGCAGTTATGTGAAGCTGCAAATTCCGACCATGGATGACCTGCTGATATCTTTTTTAAAATATATATACAGTAGAGTCTCGCTTATCCAACGTAAACGGGCCGGCAGAATGTTGGATTAGTGAATATGTTGGATAATAAGGAGAGATTAAGGAAAAGCCTATTAAACATCAAATAAGGTTATGATTTTACAAATTAAGCGCCAAAACATCATGTTATACAACAAATTTGACAGAAAAAGTAGTTCAATACACAGTAATGCTATGTAGTAATTACTGTATTTACAAATTTAGCACCAAAATAACATGATATATTGAAAACATTGACTACAAAAATGCGTTGGATAATCCAGAATGTTGGATAAGCGAGTGTTGGATAAGTGAGACTCTACTGTATTTTTAATTGAAGTTTTACCTTATAAGATAGAGTAACAAGAGTGAGAACATTTGATTGTATAGAAAGTAGAAAAACTGAGATTTAAAAAAGATCAAAAAGGGAGAGAGAGGGAAAATCCCCCAAAAACCAACAACAAAGCTAAAATGTCCGTCTATATATATAAAAGGGTAATGAAATTTCGGCCTAGGACAAAACAACAAAACTACACATCCCAGAAACACTAAACTTGGCAGCACAACCCCTCATCCATGCCTCTACGTTCATACAACAAAAAGAAAAGAAAAATGAAGTCCCAATTAGAGGGAGAGGAATAATTGTTTTTATCCAATTGCTGCCAGTTAAAAGGCTAAGCTCTGCCCACTTGGTCTCCTAGCAACCCACTCAGCCCAGGGGACAGGCAGAGTTAGGCCTCACTTAGGCCTCTTCCCCACTGCCTATAAAATACAGATTATCTGATTTTAACTGGATTATATGGCAGTGTAGACTCAAGGCCCTTCCACACAGCTATATAACCCATTTATAATGGACTTAATGTAAGGTAAAACCTTTACCCTTCACCTTAACTATCACCAATTCCTCAATATTTTATTTCCCATACCACCAGACTTCGCCACAGCAACGCGTGGCCAGGCACAGCTAGTATTTATATAAAAAAGAGAAAATATCTGAACAAATGGCGATATAAAAATGCAAAAGTACTTGGCAAAGAAACATACCAAAAAGCAAAAGCAAAAAGCATTAGCACTGGCATTAAACACTTCGAATAAAATCGCTAGGTTAGAAGCAGTTGACATTGGTAATGTTCTAACAAAGAACTGCCAAAAACTGTTAAAGTTAAACTAAACAATCATTGTTGTCCCAGTACGGCAGTTGGAAAATAAAATAGTAATAATAATAATAATAATAATAATAATAATAATAGTCAGGATTTCCAAGCAGTATGTCATCATTTGGTTAACAGAAAGATATAGAAGAATAATATAATGTGCATTTATTATAAGTCTATATTTCATTAAGGCTAGTAATAAATCATGTTCTTACTCAACGTGCTGATATCTTGAAATCACTACATCTGCAGGCACATCCACACATGTGCATTCACACATGTTTCATCGCCATGGCTCAAACAATATACCGTATATACTCGTATATAATCCGACCCGAATATAAGCCGAGGCACCTAATTTTACCACAAAAAAACTGGGGAAAAATTGACTCCAGTATAAGCCAAGATACCAATAAAATTACATTAATTGAGGCATCAGTAGTTTAAATGTTTTTGAATCTTTGCATCAAAAGTGTAATTTAAGATATGACTGTTCAACTCTGATTAAATCATTATTTTTGTCTTCTTCAATGTAAATGTGCTTATGTATCCTTTTAATAATAACAGAGTGAAATAATAAATGTAATAATAATAATAATAATAATAATAATAATAATAATAATAATAAATGCAGTAAAATAATAAATGTAGTAAATGTCAAGGCAAGTTTTATTTGATGCTTAGACCATAGAACTTTCACATATAAAGCAAACAAATAAATACATGCAAACCACTGCCTTAACTGAATGCAAACACAAAGCATTTTTCCTGACATCATATGGAATTCTGACCTAAAATACATAGCCTCATAACAGATGGGAGATGCTCACCTTCATGCCTAGATTTTTAGCTTTCATTTGATACAAAAAGTAATTCTCTAGCCCAAATATTTGTAGAGATATGAGAGAAAAAGTGCAGGCGGTGTTCTTTTCAACGGCTCATTGAGAAATAGCGTTTAGAGCAACGAGGGCAAACGGCATTACGAGTTTATTTTATTAAATTACTAAAACGTTTAAAATTGCAACTTAAAGTGATAAATGCAATAGTGTAATGTTATTAGATCACCTGTATTTGGACTGTTTAGCATTGATTTAGGGTGCCTCTACTTTGGCAATGAGCTTTGATGTGTCTTCCCTTAATGCGTTTGAGGATTATTTAATAGTTCAATTTCCTTAATGATGCCGAAGGAGAATTAACATTATCTGGCATGCAGAGGCCTCTCAAATCTGAAATACCTACTTTGCGTGAGTTAAATAAATCAGTCTCGGAGGAGGTGAACCACGGAAATTTAATATCTAAACCTGGAATCCAATTGCAGGAACAATCCTTCAGTCGAACACTTTAATAATCATGTATCTGATGATATTTTGAGTTCTGCGAAGAAAGTATGCATACATTATATGGCCAGTAGGCATGTCCGATTGATGAAAAAAATGTTTCAATTCTCGTTTCTAAAGTAGGGGGTGCTGGCGCTTCGATATAGAAAGTATTTCCGATTTTTTCACCCAAAAACTTTGGATATTTCCAAAAATTCGTAATGATTCTAAATGTTTCTAAAATGGCGGACGCGCATGCGCAATCGCCAAAAAAAAGGAAACGGGGG
>NW_026943823.1:20749841-20907341 GCF_035594765.1 Anolis carolinensis
TAATTGGTGCCCACATTCACATTATTCAGCAGCCATGGGACAGGGATGCAGAGCTGACCAGTCTAATGTATAATGCAAACTCAGATTTTCCGCCGACGCCGACTGCCTTTTCACTTACGAATGCATGGCACGTAATCCATGCGTGCTGCATGGGCCCTCCAGGCCCTTAACTGCTGTTACACGTCGATCATGAAAGAAAGAATCTCCATGTACCGCTGCTATTACTTAGCATCTGACAGTCACCCCTAAGATAAATGAATTGAGTGCTGACTAGCATGTCCAAACATCACAAGGCTTGGCTCCCGTTTTGATCATCCGGCAACAGAGCGCTTAAGCAGCGTCTCCATAAGAGCTGCTGGAGGCTGGGAAATAATCACGTTTTGATGGAGCGCTGTGTAAGGAAGGGAGGAAAAAAGAGTCCAAACTCTCTTGACTGGTAATGAAAGCGAACTTAATATTGATTCAGGGGGCTAATAAGTGCAGGAGTTCAAAGCAAGCTCCAGCAGGCAAAGGCTTTCTTTCTTTTCCTTCACATACATGCTTTTCGCTGTCTTCTAAATAAGGATTACAGAACAGCCTTTTCCAAAAGCTCGTTTTATTCACTGACCTCTTTAGAGCTGACAGTGTCGCCCTCTAATCTACAATGATTTTTCTCAAATAAAAAGAAGGCTCAAGCTGTTTTGCTTTTTTCCCCCCCTTGCCATCCATTTCCACAGAAGATTTAAGTGAAATTAACACTCCAAATGCAACCCGAGACTTCAGCCAAACTAGTCTAGTCCATTTTGAAACAGGTCTTTGGGTTAAGATGAAAGGCTCCATGCAAACGCTGACCCAGTGAACGAATGTCTGCTGTGAAAAATGTCATATTCCTGGATGGAGATGGTTAGCAAATAAACTCAACATAAGACAACCAACATCAAAAGGGCTTTATACAAATATGTGACGTCACTAATGCTTACAATACTTTAGGAAAGGTAAAGATTTTCCCTGACGTTAAGTCCAGTCATGTCTGACTGGGCGTTGGTGCTCATCTCCATTTCTAAGCCGAAGAGCCAGCGTTGTCCGTAGACACCTCCAAGGTCATGTGGCCAGCATGACTGCATGGAGCGCCGTTACCTTCCCGCCAGAGCGGTACCTATTGATCTGTTAATGTGGGATTTGTGTATTGCAATTTGTGACTTGCTTGTATTGCAACTGATTGCATTATCCAGAATGTACCATAGTGTGGAAAGAGTTAATTGCCAAGAAGCTATGATGACCTTGATGTGTGGCTGGAACTAGGGAGTATCCAGACACTCTGTCTGCTTTGTCTGCTTAGGAATCGAGTTCTGTCTGGCTAGAGTCAAGTCCTGTGTTCAACTGTCGTCTGTTAGTCTGTTTGTGTTGATACAGTAAAACTTTGTAAATAGTTTTACCAACGTCTCTGAGTATCTCTTCGTTCTGTGCTCCACTGATTCCATCCAACTACTGCTGCGCTGCAATTACTCTGATATGATCTACTCACATTTGCATGTTTCCGAACTGCTAGGTTGGCAGAAGCTGGAGCTAACAGCAGGCGCTCACTCCGCTCCCCGGATTTGAACCCGGGACCTTTCGGTCTGCAAGTTCAGCAGCTCAGCGCTTTAACACACTGAGCCACCGGAGGCTCCAATTCTTTACAATACTTTACAGAATGATAAAAAAAAGTTTTTAAAAAGCTGATGATACTACTTTGAGGGCTGAAAGTGAGGAGGAGCTGAGGAGCCTTATCACCAAGGTGAAAGAAGAAAGTGCAAAAGTTTGAGAAGTGTTAACTGGCACTTGATTGTTTGCTCTCTGGAGTTCCCGTTTCTGAGTGACGTTCATTATTACTATCTTGATTCTGGTATTTTTAAATACTGGTAACCAGATTTTGTTCATTATCGTGGTTTCCTCCTTTCTGTTGAAATTGTCCACATGCTTGTGGATTTCAATGGCTTCTCTGTGTAATCTACCATAGTGGTTGTTGTCAGAGAAGTCCAGAATTTCTGATCCATGTAAACAGAAGTTGATCTTACTGTCCTTTCAACCAATGACCTGTGCACATACCTAATCCCTTTCAAATTCTTTGCATGTCTCTAAGGTGACACGTGTAGCAAGCAATCACCTTCAATTTTCCTGTGACTGGACATTGTATTGATCCTTGGAACACTATCTATCAGTTTCTTATGCTTTTCTCTATTGTAATTATTTTTGGCAATATGTTTAGTGAGCAGTCCTGACTCCAGATTTTGTGGGCATATAGTCCTTCTCTCTAAATAATAAGAGATATTGCCTCATAGAATGGATTTTATCCCAGTTCTATAGGTGCAACCTGGTGCCTTAACTCAGCTTCATTGAAAGGGTGTTGAGGGCAAGTGATTCTTAAGTCTGATGCCTTAAACCCAGGTATTATTGAAGGATATAAAGAGAAAGGATCCCAGAAAGGATGGTTTCTTAAGTGTGATGCCTTAACCCGGGTCTCATTGAAGGATATAAGGAGAAAGGATCCCAGAAAGGATGGTTTCTTAAGTCTGATGCCTTAACCTGGGTCTCATTGAAGGATATAAGGAGAAAGGATCCCAGAAAGGATGGTTTCTTAAGTCTGATGCCTTAACCCGGGTCTCATTGAAGGATATAAGGAGTAAGGATCCCAGAAAGGATGGTTTCTTACGTCTGATGCCTTAACCCGGGTCTCATTGAAGGATATAAGGAGAAAGGATCCCAGAAAGGGTGGTTTCTTAAGTCTGATGCCTTAACCCGGGTCATTGTAGGATATAAGGAGAAAGAATCCCAGAAAGGGTGGTTTCTTAAGTCTGATGCCTTAACCCAGGTCTCATTGAAGAATATATGGAGAAAGGATCCCAGAAAGGGTGGTTTCTTAAGACTGATGCCTTAACCCGGGTCTCATTGAAGGATATAAGGAGAAAGGATGCCAGAAAGAGTGGTTTCTTAAGTCTGATGCCTTAACCCAGGTCTCATTGAAGAATATATGGAGAAAGGATCCCAGAAAGGGTGGTTTCTTAAGTTTGATGCCTTAACCCAGGTCTCATTGAAGGATATATGGAGAAAGGATGCCAGAAAGAGTGGTTTCTTAAGTCTGATGCCTTAACCCAGGTCTCATTGAAGAATATATGGAGAAAGGATCCCAGAAAGGGTGGTTTCTTAAGTTTGATGCCTTAACCCAGGTCTCATTGAAGGATATAAGGAGAAAGGATGCCAGAAAGAGTGGTTTCTTAAGTCTGATGCCTTAACCCAGGTCTCATTGAAGAATATATGGAGAAAGGATCCCAGAAAGGGTGGTTTCTTAAGTTTGATGCCTTAACCCAGGTCTCATTGAAGAATATATGGAGAAAGGATCCCAGAAAGGGTGGTTTCTTAAGTCTGATGCCTTAACCCAGGTCTCATTGAAGAATATATAGAGAAAGGATCCCAGAAAGGGTGGTTTCTTAAGTCTAATGCCTTAACCCGGGTCTCATTGAAGGATATAAGAAGAAAGGATCCCAGAAAAGGTGGTTTCTTAAATTTGATGCCCTAAAAATGACAGAAAGGGTAGCCAATGGGCCGGATTTTCCTGAAGCAAAAACTGATCTTTCGGCTGCCAGATCAAAAAACTGAATATTGCCAGACTGAATTTGGGAGTCTCCCAAAAACTGGTCAGTGGAGCCACCGAAATCCAGCCACAAAAACGGCATGGGGTTTAGCCAAATGGCACACCCCTAGTTATTATTGCTATTATTACATTTATTTGTATCCCACTTTTATCTTACAACCAAGATACAAAGTTCTCTCCTGGGTCCTCCCTACATATGCTTGTAATTGAGGCAAAGGGATAGAAACCCTGATCCTGTCTTTCGAAAAACCAACACATGCATCTCAGGAAACCTCTGGCTCCCAGGACTCTAGCTGTTGTGTGCGTCTTCATGTGTGCATAATGCTTATTTTATAACAGAAATTTTAAATATTAATTAACTGCAGAGCCATTAGATTAATTGACCTCATTTTGAGAACACCGCTCCGTTCCTCTGCTTTCCACTTGCCTAACGACAAATTAGAGGTGGTGGAGGAGGAGAGATTACCCAAAGGTTCTTGCTTTCGACAGCCTTTTTTTGCTTGAAACTTTTTTGTTAACAAAATTGCTGTTAACACTTTTACAATGTCCCTGCAACCGCACGGCTTCTCCATCTGGTACTTTTTTTTGTGCTGGATAGCCTGCAAAGGAACATTTGTTTCACAATATTCCCAAGATACAGATCAGTGCAATAGACTGTGACAATAGAGATGGAGGGGGTGTCTGTTCTAAGCCATTCATGCACAGAGGCAGCATCCAATTGAGACTTTGGGGTGAAAATGCCCAGAATTCTCCCCCTCCAGGCAGTTGGGCAAGAGACACAACATCCATAACGTCTTTGGGAGGAAAAAGTGGGGAGACGGAAAACCATATGTGATGCATTGAACTCATGGAAGGGACGGGGGATATCAATGTACCTCTAGACCAGGGGTCCCCAAATTTTTTAAGCCGAGGGCCGGTCCACAATCCTTCAGACTGTTGAGGGGCCGGATTATCATTTGAAAAAAAAAATACAAACAAATTCCGATGCACACTGCACATGTCTTATTTGTAGTGCAAAAACAACAACAACAACAACAACAACAACAACAATGAAAGAACAATACAATATTTAAAAATAAAAACAATTTTAACAACATACATTTATCAGGATTTCAATGGGAAGTGTGGTGCTGCTTCTGGCCAATGAGATAGTCAAGTTAATTAGGGTTGTTGTTGTTGTTGTTGTTGTTGTTGAGTGCCTTCAAGTCATTTCAGACTTTGGGCGAGCCTAAGTCTAAAATTTATTTATTTACTGCATTTATTTACTACATTTGTATCACACCCTTCTCACCCCAAAGGGGACTCAGAGTGGCTTACAAATTATATGTACATACAATATATTATATTATTAGCATATCACAATATTAGCACTATATATTACTACATTGAAATATACCACTATACTGTAATATTATTAGTAATATTATATGTAATATAGAATATATAATTAATATTATTATATGGTATTATTATTAGTGTTATATTGTATTACATTATAATATTGTTATCAATATTATATGTATATACAATATATTATATTATAAAATTGAGGGCGGGGGCCAGGTAAATGAGCTTGGAGGGCCGCATCTGGCCCCCGGGCCTTAGTTTGGGGACCCCTGCTCTAGACCATAGCAATGACCAAATCTTCCTTCGGTCATCTTCTTTAAAATTGCAGAAAAGGAGATTCGTCCTCGGGAAGAACCTCCTAATGGGTCTCCTTCTCTTGGAAGTTCTTAAACCAAGATTGGATGGCCATCTGTCGGGAGTGCTTTGATTGTGTGTTCCTGCATAGCAGGGGGTTGGACTGCTTGGCCCTTTTGATCTCTTTCACCTATATGATTCTATGATTCAATTATTTAAAGCAGCTCAATACTACTACCCTGTTTCCCCTAAAATAAGACATCCCCAGAAAATAAGACCTAGTAGAGGTTTTGCTGAATTGCTAAATATAAGGCCTCCCCCGAAAGTAAGACCTAGGAAAGTTTTTGTTTGGAAGCATGCCCGCCGAACAGAACACCAGAGCATACAGGATCGGTAAATGGACATACCATAAAGTGTTGTACATGGAAATATTGGTAGTAACAAGAAATTCTTGACAGGATTCACAGTTTGTCTGGTTATGCTGGTTTATGATGACAACTACTGTACAGTATATAATAAATGTTCTTTTTTTTTGTTCAACAATAAATGTGAATTCTTCTTCATGGAAAAATAAGACATCCTCTGAAAATAAGACCTAGCGCATCTTTGGGAGCAAAAATTAATATAAGACACTGTCTTATTTTCGGGGAAACACGGTATATATACTCATGTATAAGTCAGAGATGATCAAAAAAACCCACCTAGATTGTGTCAAACTGTTTAATTAAAGCAGCACTTGCTTTCTGGCTGTTTTCAAAGTCCCAATGGAAAACATAAAGATAGCACTCAGCCACAGAATCAAAACAAAACTTATAGCAAACACCGATGCAGATACAAGAAGACACCGTAGTCAGAAAAGGTCAAGTACAATAGCCAAATGCCGAGAGTTCAATGAAAAAAGTCCAAGGATCAAGAGTATACCGCATTCATCTAGGTCAGGGGTCCCCAAACTAAGGCCCGGAGGCCGGATGTAGCCCATCGAAGCTATCCGGCCCCCACGGCACAAAGGTAGAAGGGGGTTGGCTAAATGACCCAAGGGGTCTCTTCTTCTCTTACAACACTTATTATTATTATTATTATTATTATTATTATTATTATTATTATTATTACCATTGAGGCTGGGTGGCCATCTGTCAGGGATGCTTTGCTTGTGCTTTTGGTGCACAAAGGCAGAAGGGGGTTGGACTAAATGGCCCAAGGGGTCTCTTCCAACTGTCTATTTTATTATTATTATTATTAATAATAATAATAATAATAATAATAATAATAATAACATTGAGGCTGGGTGGCCATCTGTCAGGGGTGCTTTGCTTGTGCTTTTGGTGCACAAAGGCAGAAGGAGTTGGACTAAATGGCCCAAAGGGTCTCTTTCAACCCACTTTTATTGTTGTTGTTGTTATTATTATTATTAATTATTATTGCTCAGTGGCCAACTATAGTCCGGCCCTCCAATGGTCCGAAGGATCGTGAACTGGCCCCCCGTTTTAAAAGTTTGGGGACCCCTGATCTAGGTATTCAGAGACCAGAAGTAGTGTTGAATGAAAGCGAAAGAGGGATTAGTGCAGGGGCGGTTCAACCGTGAGGCAAATTAGGCAGTTGCCTGTGGGGCCATCGTCTAGGGGGCGCCGTTGAGGCAGCTCTTGCTTCTGCGACCACAGCTGCCTCCGCAAGGAAGGCGTTCGCCACTTTGCGGAGCAGAGAAATGCCCCTTCTCTGCTCCCCAAAGCAGCGAACCCCTTCCTTCTCGCCCCTTCCTCAAGGCCAGGTCTCCAGGCTGCCTGGCCATGTTCCAGAAGCATTCTCTCCTGACATCCTATGGCAGACATCCTCAGCGGTTCTGAGGTCTGTTGGAAGCTAGGTAAGTGGGGTTTATATATCTGTGGAAAGTCCAGGGTGGGAGAAAGAGCTCTTGTCTGTTTGAGGCTCGTGTGAATGTTGCAATTGGCCAGCTTGATTAGCATTTAATGGCCTTGCAGATTCAAAGCCTGGCTGTTTCCTCCCTGGGGGCATTCTTGGTTGGGAGTTGTTAGCTGTAGGTTTATTTATCTGCCCACTCAACAATAGGATGCCTGGCCATTATTACTTTGCACTTTATTGACTATTTTAGCTATGAAACTACCTCTCCCATGTGAAGTTCTTTGTACTTTGGCCCAGGTCCGTGTTTTAGCCTCCCATTTTTAACATTTTACGCTGTATGCTGACTTTTATGACTGTTTTACGGATGTTGATGTCTTATTGATGTGAAATTGTTTTATTGTTTTATTGCTGTTATTGTATTTTTATGTCGGGCATGGCCCCATGTAAGCCGCTCCAAGTCCCTCCGGGGAGATGGGGAGGGGTATAAAAATAAAGTTGTTATTATTATTATTATTATTATTATTATTATTATTATTAGCTGGCCCTGATTGTTTCCTGTCTGGATTTCCCCTGTTTTCAGAGTGTTATTCTTTATTTAGGCTTTTCCTTAATCCCTCCTTATTATCCAACATTTTCGCTTATCCAATGCTTTTATTTTTCAGTGATTGGTTTGTTGGGGGGGGGCAAAATTCTGTTCGCCTACACTTGAAAATTATCTTGGGCCAGCCCTGGATTGGTGCTTCTTTTGGGTTCTCCAAAATGGGCTAAGCTCAGTGGTTCTCAACCTGTGGGTCCCCAGGTGTTTTGGCCTACAACTTCCAGAAATCCCAGCCAGTTTACCACCTGTTAGGATTTCTGGGAGTTGAAGGCCAAAACATCTGGGGACCCACAGGCTGAGAACCACTGACTTAGAGAAAGGGATGGTTCCTTCCCGACAAAAGTTAAGGCACAGTTCTCACATTGACCAACTTTGGGGGGCTGATTTATTTATTTTTTACTAAAATTTCTAGACTTATTCATGAGTATATACAGAACTTTTTGCAAAGTTTGAAAGGCACTTTATATGAGGAGGGGGGGGAACAAACCAAGTTGCAAAAACAAAACAAATAAAACTATGATCCTCCTTATTCATTTAAAACATTTGCAAAATCTTCCTAGCAGAAAGAAGAATAATGCATCGATGTTGTGAACTCACCCACTGGCAAAAATGCATGAACATTTGTTCCTAGCCCTCGTTTTGCAAATTATCGGCAATTATCTCAGCTGCCTCACCCTTCCCTGTCACTCACAGAGGGACCGGATTGTGCCAGCAGAGTAGGAGCCGACACGACTTTTGGCTCATTTGTTCATCCTTAAAACCTGCAGGCTAAGTAATTGGGGGGAGGAATGCATAATATTGCATGATATATTTGGGAGGGGGGAAACCTCTGCTATCTTTAGATCTGCCATGGTCTTTCCCTGAGGGTGAATTGGATCGGAAGACTCCAAAAATCAAGACGTTGTGTACAGAGCAATTTGCCCCTGCCTTAACCCCATATGTAAAATCAGTCAGGCAAACCCACTGCTTTGTTTGCAATTCATTTGCTGAACAAAACTCTCCGCGCTCTGTATTCACTCAAGTTAGCTCATCTCATATTCCCCGGGAGCCACAATGAAAGTAACCTTGGCAGGCTAAAAATACTCGACGTTGCCACCTGGTAAACACTTTGTCCATCTTAGGAAGACAAAAGTTTAGAAAGCATGAGTCTCATCCAACTTGCATCAGCCACACAATACTCGTATGATTCATAAGCTTTGTCGTGTATTGAGTTTATCTCCAACCACTTCTACTAATAATGGAGGGAGCAAAGTGCAGCTATAAGAACGTTTTTGCAGCGCACAGGTTCTTCTAGATTTCCCACATACATACAGTAAGGGAAAAATACTGGACCACGCTAACAACCTCTCCCTTTCGACTGTCCCACAAAGAAGGGTGTAGACCTTGGGAAACTATAACCCCCCCCCCCCCCCCCAGGAGGACTCCATTGCATGGAGCCATGGCATTTATAGTGGACTGCAAGGCCATTCATTCCATATCGTAAATGCACCAAGAGAGAGGTACGGACTGTCAGGGTAAAAACCATTGCCCTGATTTATTTGATGAGTCAGGTCTCACCTTCTTCTCACCAGTCAGACCACTTAAGCATTGGCGAAAGTGGCACCAACAAACGACACCTCAGTCGTAAATTATTTGCTGATCCCAGTGATTCTAAACGTTTATTTACAGACTATATACAATGCTAAACACCATCACTGTCAGGACTCATGTTCCCCCGGCAAGGGCAAAGCATGGCGCATCCTCTCAGTAAGGCACCTCCCAACATTCCACAGTTCATGACGAATGTTCCGTCCACGCAGTTGAAATTGAAGTCTTGACCCATTGGCCCTGCAGGCAATCAACCAGGGCTGGCATGTAATTAACTCCTGTGCTGCTGGAAAGCTCGCCAGAACACATAAACACAATCCAAACAGCAACAATTGATCTAACATTTCACACTGTAACAACAAAAACACTGACATGGACCTTGGAAAACTATGACTCTCAGGACTGCACAGCATGGAGACATGGCATTATTATTATTATTATTACTATTACTATTAAAATGGGTTCCAGATGCACCCAGAGAAGGGTATGGACCTTGGGAAACTATAACTCCCAGGAATGCATAGTCTGGAGCTGTGGTATTTAAGATGGGGTCCAAGAGCATCCGTTCCATAGTGTAAATCCATCTAGAGAAGGGTATGGACCTTGGGAAACTATAACTCCCAGGAATGCATAAGGTGGGGTCCAAGAGCATCCGTTCCATAGTATAAATGTACCGAGAGAAGGGTATGGACCTTGGGAAACTATAACTCCCAGGAATGCATAGTCTGGAGCTGTGGTATTTAAGGTGGGGTCTAAGAGCATCCGTTCCATAGTGTAAATTAATCTAGAGAAGGGTATAGACCTTGGGAAACTATAACTCCCAGGAATGCATAGTCTGGAGCTATGGTATTTAAGGTGGGGTCCAAGAGCATCCGTTCCATAGTGTAAATGTATCTAGAAAAGGGTATGGACCTTGGGAAACTATAACTCCCAGGAATGCATAGTCTTAGGTCAACAACGAGCAGGGCTATTTTTTATTTTAATGGTCGGGTGCTCACTCCAACACAGGCTGGCCTCAAACTCATGACCTCTTGGTCATAGTGATTTATTGCAGCTGGCTACTAACCAGCCTGCGCCACAGCCCGGCCCACTAGGATCATCTATCACCCTCTCTATGAGGTTTTGTGGCTGTTCTTCTGATGGAGAAGGCCTTTGGTCACTTCATGGTCCAAGCTCCTTCCCCAGACCCACATGCAACGGAATCATCTCAGGAGATCATGCTGACTGCAGTTAATGGATTGAAAACCCATAGGAGAGCATTGTTTTGGTGGAGAACTATACATTCCTATGGAATCCCACATTTAAATAAGAACCTCATTAGTTACTCTCTCCTCTCCAGCATCCCCACTGCCACCCATCTTTCATTGTCTGAAGATGGGAGGGAAATCCAGGACAGATTTGATGCTGCCTTGTCCAGAAAAAAATCTTTATAATTACCCAAAGAAATACTTGTAGCAACAGTCTGTGGCTTAAATGTAAAGTTTTTTTTTTCAAGTGGAAAAGAAAACAGCATGGCATTAACACCTGGGTCTCATTAATATGCATGCCAACCTGTTATGGAGATGAAGGGATTCAAGTAACCCTGAAAGCCATCACACAGAGACATACGCTAACCAATTCACACTGAGATTTTAATTTAACTTTAGACTATAATTTGAGGGTCTTTACATTGGAAAAAAAACCACATATCCAGGAATTGTTCACTTTGACTAATTTTAGGTAGCGCTGTTCAGGCAGTGCTAAGAAAGGCCATGAAAGAACAGGCGCTTATCTCTCTTGATAGCTGAAAGGAGGAGAGCATGCAAGAGGGTTCGAAACATGCAGCCGAGGAAGTGGTGTGACAGAACGAGTGGTGCCATCTATATGTCGAACTGTAAGTTGCAAGATTTGAATTGTTGTAGCATGCCTGATTTTGCCTTTACCCTGTAAATGTAGTTAGATTAATTGGTTATTTATAGCTGTCAATCAATGTTGTTTGCACCAGTTATGTTGCTTCCTCAGCTCAATTGTTTGGCTCTACCTCTTCCTGGAGCAGGACAGTGTTTCCTTTTTCATTCCACCATCAAGCTTTCTACCAGATGGACGTGAGAGAGAGACTTGGCTCTAAAAGCCCTTGATTAGGTTACCTCTCAGCACCAATTCTAAGGTTCTTACCCTTGAGACTTATGCTTCATGTTCAGGGTCAACCTGAATGACATTGAGGAGTCTCAAGCGCCTTCAAATTAGTTCTTTGGCACCAGAGGAAGACTGTGTCTTCAAACATAGGCCATTTGGACTGAGGCTGACGATTGCTCCGGCATTCACAGCCATTGAGAAAGAGGGACCTGGAAAAGCTTCTCAGCTGCAGAGCTCCTTGGACTTAAGACAACCAAAGACTGTAATGTATATTTTCCTTTACCCCTTTGAAACTTCCAGCTTATTGGGATAACCTTTTGTGAACAATAAAACCAGTTTTTGAGTTATCTACAGTGTTTTGGTCCTTGGGAGTTCCAGTTTCCCTAAAGGAGGGCAAGAAGCAATCCCCTGGGGAAAGATGTCACGTCCATGCCTCTTTCGCTAAGAGTTATAGCCCCAGGCGCGACGGCACAAGTGGATCACAAACAAGATTGTCCTCCATTTTGAGCAGATAGACAAGAATCCTTGGAGAAGTGGGAGCCATTGGATACTAACAAATTGACTACAAATAAAGATAGAATTGCATAAAATGAATTTACAGTAACATTATTGGAAGTTAAATCCGTAAAAAGTTCAGTCCTTGCTGCCTAAAGAAACAGCTGTGGAGTATAAGCCGACCCAAATATAAGCCAAGGCACCTAATTTTACCACAAAAACAAACTGGGAAGACATTGACTCCAGTATAAGCCGAGGGTGGTAAATTTCAGAAATAAAAATAGATACCAATAAAATTACATTAATTGAGGCATCAGTAGTTTAAATGTTTTTGAATATTTACATCAAGCTCAGATTTAAGATAAGACTGTCCAACTCTGATCAAATCATTATTCTCATCTTCTTCAATGTAAATGTGCTTTATGTATCCTTTTAATAATAACAGAGTAAAATAATACATGTAATAATAATAATAATAATAATAATAATAATAATAATAATAAATAGAGTAAAATAATACATGTAATAATAAATAGAGTAAAATAATACATGTAATAATAATAATAATATCAGGGTGAAATAATAAATGTATTATTTATTTATTTACAGTATTTATATTCCGCCCTTCTCACCCCGAAGGGGACTCAGGGCGGATCACATTACACATATAAGGCAAACATTCAATGCCTTAACATAGAACAAAGACAAAGACAAACAAGGGGCTCCAAGCTGGCCTCGAACTCATGACCTCTTGGTCAGAGTGATTTGTTGCACTGGCTGCAGCTAGTTGCTCAACAGCCTAAACAACAGAGTAAAATAAATGTAATAGTAGCAACAATAATAGAGAAAAATAATAAATGTAATAATACCAATAATAATAGAGAAAAATAATAAATGTACCATATATTCTCGAGTATAAACTGACCCAAATATAAGCCAACCAGGACCCTCACCGAGTATAAGCCGAGATGGGCTTTTTCAGTCTTAAAAAGATGGCTGAAAAACTAGGCTTATTCATGAGTATATACAGTAAATACTGTTAATAAATAAATAAATTTGGTGGGAACAAGGGAGCGACAACATTCATTGATGTGTCAAACTTTGGAACCCCTTCCTGGGGAGACCAGAATGGACCCATCACCTTCCACCAGAAGGTCAACACATTTGATCAAGTGAAGTTCCATTACTTTTTCTGCTGGGCCTCCAAAACCAATAAGGTCTCTCGACCGTCTTTTTACTTATTTCTTAATTAAATCAATATAAAACAAATTGCGCCATGCTTTCAACAACTGGCTAACAGATGCTCCAAATGAACTTTGGAATGAAACTCTTCCGTTCCCTTCCCTTCAACAAAAATAATTCGAAACATTCGCTTTCTGTGTATTAATTAACTTCATTCTGCATGCTTTTATATAAAGTGGTGCAGAATTAATGGCTGTGCGCTTGCATTCTGCCTAATTGCACAATCCCGCCGCTGCCTCGAGCTACATTTCTCCATCCTTTATGTTTGCCCTGAAGCTTTTTTCCCGGCTAAAAATTGGTCACCAAATGACTGCACTGCCCATAACCCAGGTAATAAAGCACGGGCAGACATCACCCCCTCATTAAGGTGGCCGGATGCCTCATTTGTTTACTAATGATTGATAGGACATTATTAGAAGCCATAACAGTAAATGAGGGTATTTATAGTGGTCTGGCCCGTCTCCATCCGTTGCTTATAGCCATCGAATAGCATGTAGAAACAGCTATGGAACACATCTTTGCAAAACTAAAGCAGTTTTATTAATGCAGAGAAGCCAATGAGATTCTGGAATGAGCTATTGCCAGAAAATCGCCTGCGTTGAGAATATTTGCATATGCAACAGGAACCATTTAAAAATATTAATTCTCCCCCCAAGGATGAAATGTATGTCGTTGAGTTCCCTGGTTCCTCGTTTATCCGTTGCCCAACTGCACTAAGCTGCGCTCTTTTGCTCTGCTTTCTTTTTTATTTTTAAAGCTCAACTAGGATGACAGAAGGACGGTTTTATAAAAATCCACACTGTCCTAGAAGTTGTGAAAGCAAAGTGATTTAACATCACCAAGCCACAATTATATCTCGGTCGTTGGCAGTGGATCCTACAGACTCGTGTATAAGTCTAGAAATTTTGGTCTGAAAATTAACCCCCGAAACGTGAATCAACGTATCCATGGGTTTATAGCACTGAGCCATGGCAGTTAAAGTGGGATCAAACTGCATTCATTCTCCAGGATTCTCAACTCCAGGGATTCTTCTTCCAGCCTGTATTTGAGTTGGGCTCAAATACAGAACAAGAGCAGGTGCAGCCAGACACTGAAGAAGCCAACACTTTGGAACAAGAACAACAGCAACCCTAAGTGGACAATGAAAGACTTACCACTCCTCTGGGCTGACAGCAATGGCAGGATTGAGACCTTGTGTTGAGAGATCCAGAATTTAGCATTCCAGACTGGCTACAATTAAGGACAGCGAGGATTTAAGTGCAGATATCTAGTCATTTTTCTGAGAAGAGGGCCAGCAGGTGGGAGCACTTGAGAGATTGGCATAAATAGCTGAAGTTTGGAATAGTTCATTGCTGGCAGCAACATCCATTTTAGAGCTGCAGCTTTGAACATCGTGTCTTGTACCTTTGAAAGACAAACTGTACCTTGGATATTAGATTGTGGATTGTGGAGTATTCTTGGAAACTGTTGCTGAGATAACTTGCCTTTGACTATTGCAACAGACTTATTGTCTTATCCTTGCTTGGCTGATTGTTGAATGTGTCAAACTCAGACTGCCCTTGGACTATGTTTGGATGCTTGGATGCTTTACAAGGATGAGCTGGGCAGGACCCTGACAGCCTTGGTGCTTTCCCCTTTTCCAAAATGACCTTTGACTTAACCATAGGTTATATCAAAATCCATAACGTTGTTCCCAAACCTGCTCTCAACTTATACATACAGTAGCTATGTTGGACTTAATGCATGATTGCATTATGGCCCAAATATTTTACAGGGTATGTGAGTAGTTGCCGAGTGCTAGTCTGTGCTAACATTTTCTCTAGCCGATCATCCTAAGCAGCACAAACACTCATAGAATGGCGAAACCAGTGTGACACTGCTTGGGTACCCTGGATAAGAACAGTACTTATGCTGGGAGAAGGCCCCCAAAGATTCCAAGCCTTCAATGGTATCTGATGTTTTCATTGCCATCTATTCTATCCTTCAACTAAAACTGATGGCTGGGGATCTTGGATCACCTTGACATCCCCCGTGAGAGCCTCATCCCGGACGGGGCCCATTTGCTCACTTGCCGTTTGCCTTGATCCCATGGCAGGGATTTAGGAAGCCCACATCCTGCATCTCTGTCAGAGCCACTCATTCGTAGAATGCTGGGAAGGCTGCGATATGTCATTTTCTGTCAGCTTCCTTTTTCACCCCTCCCTTTGGGAGCGTCAAGGAGACTAATTCATTTAGCTTGTTTTAGCAAATGTCATTTCTCCATGTCGATAAATGAGCTCGGTTGCAGTCTCGTGCTGAGCTTTGCGGCTTGCTTTTCCTATAGAACTTCCGGCTAAATTTTGGGACTTTTGAAAATTATTATTTTTCTGAACATCATGCACTACATCTTATATTCAAAGAGCATTTCCCCAGGCTCTGATACACACATACATACAAAGATGGCTCAAAGGATCTCTTCCAACTCGTTGAGTCTGTGAATCGTGGTGCAAAACCTGTGGCATCTAGAGCTTA
The DNA here is from genome assembly GCF_035594765.1 of Anolis carolinensis. Lineage (NCBI taxonomy): Eukaryota > Metazoa > Chordata > Lepidosauria > Squamata > Anolidae > Anolis > Anolis carolinensis. Next base: position 20,765,498 of record NW_026943823.1, read on the forward strand.
CTTCTATTAGTGCAAATTATTGGCTATTATTAAAGTACAACAAATATTAAAGGGCAGCCCATTTATCCTGATCCACTCTGCTTGGTTTCTTAGCTCATTTAAATGTGACATAATATTTCTGCAAGCAAAGTAAGTTTAATACTTAAGCCAGGATTGTGTTGTGACTCAGCTGGAGCCTCAGATGGACTCTGATGAGGATGATGGGATTCAGGTTCAAAATCAGGTTCAAAATGTTCCTGTTGTAGAAGATGAGAACAGAGAGTGCAAGTTCATTTTCCCACAGCCAGGAATGATGTTGTTGATACTGAAACTAGCCAGGTGCAAATGGACTTGGAAAAGGAGGACAGTTCTCAGTCTGATAATGAGGCTCAACAAACTAACGAGCAGGCTGACCTTGACGAAACAGGTTCCTTAGATCGAGCTGACCGTTTGGAATTCAGGGTTTGGAGGAGTGTGAGAATTGCAAACAAAAGGGAGGCTAGAGGCCAGAGAAATGCTTTCATGCTTTGCAAAGGGTATTAAAGCAATGTGTTTGGAGATGAATCTTTGTCAAAGCAACTTTCGTTCAACCAAGAGGCAAGCTCTCATTTTCCTGGATTACCTTGCAGCTTTTGTGTTCATGTTCTTGGGACTTTGTCATGCTCTATTGGGACCTTATTTATTCCTCGTGATTTCTGGATTTATTCTCTATGGCTTTATTTTATAACCATTTTGTGGAACTTTACTTTTGCTTTTAAATAACCTTTTATCTTCTATTTTCTAATAAACTAAAAAGACTTCAACCTTTGTGCAGTTTGGTGTATATAGCAAGGTGAAGCTAACCTGAGGTGCGACACTCACCCTCAGATTCATGAACACTTTCCTACTCCTTTTCCTCTTCTGAAGAATTTGAATGTTAGGTATTCTCAGTTTGGAGTGGGTGAACTACAATTCCCAGAATCGTGGTTCAATACTCCCCAAACCCTGCCAGTATTTTTTTTTCATTTTCTAAATTAACATATATAGAAATAGAACACATCGAAAGAGTGCGAACAATTGTTGAATAGAAAGTGAAGGAAAAAAGAGAAAAAAAGGAGAGATAATGAAAAAGGGAGGAGAGAGAACTATAAAAAAGAAAGGGAAAAAATATAAAAAGAAAAACATTTAAAAATAGTGAGAAAATAAATAAATAAATAAAAAATTAAAAATTGGTCTTGACTTCCTTCCAGTACTTTGCGGTTTGGTTCTTTTCTAATTCTGCTGAATAATGTTATATTACTGTATCTCACCCAGTAATTATTTGTTTTGTCTTCTTCTAAAATACTTTTCTACCTGATCCCAGGTTGTTTGTTTTATAGGGTTACCCGAGTTCTTTTTAATCAGAGAAGTCAATTTGTCCATGTCCTTAATGTCCATCAATTTAATTCTCTCTTGATTCGGGTCTGGCATTTCTTCTAGTTTCCAATACTTTACGTAGATGATCCTGGATGCTGACGTCATATAAGTGAATAAAATGTCCTCATTTTGCGACATTATAAAGTCCTTGATTTTTGGACTAAAATTTCTTGACTTATACTTCTTGTCAGGAAGGTCTGGGCACCAACATTCAAGAAGAATCTCGACAAATTGTTATGTGTCCAATGTTGGTTTTACAGATGTTGGTTTTGTTCCTTGCATTTTTTTTCCTGGAACTGTTGTACAGTGAAAACCATATCCACTGTTCCTCTGGAGGGGCTGAAGCCGTTCTGGGATTCTGGAAGGGTGTCTTCTGAAATAGGTAGAAGGCGGTGTACGAGGATTCTTGTGAGGATTTTGCCAGTGGAAATTAGAAGGGAGATACCGCCATAGTTTCCACAGTGTTTTCTTTCCCCCTTTTTGAAAAGGGTGTCAGTCCTTGGAAGCTATAGGACACAATGCAAGTTCACACAGGTAGTTCCATGGAAACGCTTTATTGAAATCCTTCTTGCCAAGATGAACACAAAGCTAGTACTAATCCGTTCCCGCCAAGACCCCAGCAAATCAAACTACTACTTCCTCCCAGCCCCCCTTCGACATTCACACCTATCTGCCGACAGTCTTTTCCCAGGCTTGAAAACCAGAGCAGGCCATAGATCTATCCTCCTAGCCAGATGGCCCTTATCATTTAGGCTATCTCCACCCCCATTGCTTTGGCAGGATGGGAACAGTTCAGCTGGTGTGAATGCAGGATGTCACATCCTGACAAAGGGTGATGAAGTCTGCTGGGATTTTCTCAGTCACCCACACATTTTCAATGAGCTGGCGGAGTTGTTGTGTCCACTCAGGTCCACTATCTTTAAATATTTCAGCAGGGATCCCATCAAGTCCACTGGCTTTGTCCTACAAACTAGGCAGTGCTGCAAGCTCATCCCTGGTTTGTTGTTGCGGGGCTCCATAGACTATAGCATTAAGCATTATCAGATTCAAACTACAGAAAAAGAGATTGCAACTGAATATTAGGAAGACTCTCCTAACAGTAAGAGCTATTCAACTGCCTTGGAGTCCTCTTCTCTGAAGGTTTTGAAACAGAGGCTGGATATCCATCTGTTTGATGTGCCTTGATTGTGTGTTGCTTCTTGGCAAAATAGGGTTGGAATGGATGGCTCTTGGGATCTCCTCCAACTCCACGGTTCTATGATTTTAACATTTGTCCCATCATTGGGCCAAAGGTGATGTAGGCAGTTAGACCCCACCAGATGTTCATGGCTGCTGCAATACATGTGTCTTGTCATCCACACTTCTTGTATATTGAGCAGAAGACCAATGTTTATTTACAGCAAACACAGCAGCTGCAAAAGGATGGATCCATCTGGAACCTCAGGTTTCTGTAATACAACATATGGGATATTACAAAGATTTGTTTTCAAGGGAAAGCTGATTATGTATGTATAAGCAGTTGTCGGCGTGCTCCATGTCCAGCAATCTTTCCTTGCCACTGGTCTTGCAAAAGCCAAGTGCAGTCTGTTGGAAAGGAACAAAATTAAGGTGCAGCTGATGTCCCTGGAAGTGATGCTTCACTGCAGGAGCGACATCTTGGCAAAAATGTTCATCCAGTATTGCTCCTGGATAAGCCAAATCCAAGATGACAGAAGGGAATAGGTCTGTTTGAAGTCTACAAATTGAGCAGGGGATTATTTAGGATGCCATATATTGGGGTGTGCAATTTTTTGTTAGTCATCATAAGTCAGATCAAATTTGTTAAATTTGGACTTACGAAGCGAAAGCCGACACGTGGGCATGGCCTGCACCAAAAACTTAAGAATCAAAACTTGTCAATACTTTTTGTTTGTATTTTGTAAACCTCGGAAGTCTCTCAAAGTCAGTCTCATGTTTAGGTCAAGGAAGAAAAGCAAAGCCAAAAAGGCTGCCTTTCCTCCGTAAATGAATGGCCTCTTGCCATGAGGAGAGGGAAACAGCCGGGAGAAAGCAGAGTGAGCTGGTAAAGAAACAGAGAAAGTATAGAATGCAGAGAAGTGTAGTTTGGGAAGAAAAAGAGCCCTATGGCAGAGAATGCAAAAGGTCCTGCCCTGAACTACATTTCCCAGAATTCTGCTCAGCATCAGAATCCCCAAGCAGGAGAGGGAGAGATGTGTCCCTCTGTCGCAGCAGCCAGACAGAGTTCCCGTGAATAGTTGAATCTCCAAAAAGGAGGACGGACACAGAGTCAATCTCTGTGTTGGGCTGGGAAGACATCCCTACATGGAAGTTGTATTGGTTAATATAAGAGAGAGAAAGAAAGACATACAATGAGATAGCTGTTGTGGCTTTAAAATTGTCAACAAAATTTGAAAATTCCCTGAAATCAGTAGATGTATTAATATTTCTGAATGTTGTGGGGAATGATCCTCTATTATCTTGTGTCATTGTATAGAAAATTCAAGGAGATTGCTCTTGTAGTTTTCATTTTAAAAACTGTTGTGTTGCGGTGAGTTTTCCAGATTGTATGGCCAGTGTGTTAAAGCACTGAGCTGCTGAACTTGCAGACCAATAAGTTCCAGGTTCAAATCACGGGAGTGGAATGAGCACCTGCTGTTAGCCCCAGCTCCTGCCAACCTAGCAGTTCGAAAACATGCCAATGTGAGTAGATCAATAGGTACCGCTCCGGCGGGAAGGTAACGGCACTCCATGCAGTCATGCCTATGGCCACGTGACCTTGGAGGTGTCTATGGACGATGCCGGCTCTTCGGCCTAGAAATGGAGATAAGCACCAACCCGCAGAGTCGGTCACAACTGGACTTAACATCAGGGGAAATCTTTACTTTTACTTATGACCATGAACTCACAACCTCTGAGGATGCCTGCCATACATGTGGGCAAAACGTCAGGAGAGAATGCTTCTGAAAAATGGCCATACAGCCCGGAAAACTCACAGCAATCCAATGATTCCGGTCATGAAAGCCTTCGACAACACATTAAAAAATGTTGTTTATAAAAACGTTGAAAATTCCCCAAAAATCTGTGGATATGTGAAACATTCTGAAACTTGAGGGGCTCACAGTGCTAAATGTAGCAAGTTTCACCCCAATAACTATTGTAGCAAGTTTTACCTCAATAACTATACAAATGAGGGAGAAAGGGGCCCCAAAAATTTTCCCACTTGTGCAATTACTATGACAAAAAAGTCATGAAATTTCATTACTCTCGTTATAGTAATAACATTTTCACTAACGAGACTTTAGAAACACTTTAGAAATAAAACGCCAATGCCCCCTAATTTTGTAATGAGTTTTGCAACATTTTTTTTATCGATCGCACATGCCTTCTTACAAAGTTCGAAAAGACAATTTGCTTATTTATTTCCAACAACCAGTATGGTGTTTCACTGTGGTTTTATCTAACTTCTCCCTATACCAGGAAAAAGTAAAATACAGAAATCTCCCATTTATCTGATCAGGTAGGGAATGGACCACTGTCAGAAAGGGGAAATAAGTTTAAAAGCGGAACCCAAATAATTTTCGCCTGCAAATAATAGTGGCAAAAAATAATATTGGCCTTTGGAGGAAAGATGGGTTTCCTTGTCCTTAACACTCACCCCATTATTATTGTTGTGTAGTTTCAGTACATTTTGGATTTACACTTCCCAAAGATGAAGCTCTCGCAGGATATTTTGGCAAGGTTGGATCAGAGAATGGGCTTTGCCATCGCCTTCGCCGACGTCAAATCTCCAGAGCATATGAGGTTACGAGAGACCCTTGTCCTCTATGAATGGATATCTATCTCTTCAAGTTGATTTCAGATGAGTGGGCAAAATGTTTGCTCCTACAAGGTTTTTGTGACAGAAGCATCTCTAAATATTAGTACAAAATATTTGTACAACTACAGGAGGAAATAGATAGAAAACCAGTGACATCTTGTGGCGAACCTCAGCAGTTTTCTTAATAGTCACTGGCCTATTATGCAGTTTCCATTTAGAGCAGGACTTCTCAAACTTTTCAGCCACTGAGCTCTTTTGGAAGCAAAAGTTTCTTGTTGGAGCCCCAAGAAAGTTATATATATTATATATTAGATCACATTATATATTAGATCATTATTACAGTAGAGTTTCACTTATCCAACATAAACAGGCCAGCAGAACGTTGGATAAGCGAATATGTTGGATAATAAGGAGAGAATAGGAGAAGCCTATTAAACATCAAATTAGGTTATGATTTTACAAATTAAGCACCAAAACATCAGGTTATATGACAAATTTGACAGAAAAAGTAGTTCAATACGCAGTAATGCTATGTTTTCTGGGATTGTTTCTCTGTCAAATTTGTTGTCTAACATGATGTTTTGGTGCTTAAATTGTAAAATCATAACCTAATTTGATGTTTAATAGGCTTTTCCTTAATCCTCCTTATTATCCAAGATATTCGCTTATCCAAGGTTCTGCCGGTCCATTTAGCTTGAATAAGTGAGACTCAACTGTATATATAAAGGTAAAGGTTTTCCCTGACGTTAAGTCCAGTCGTGTCCGACTCTGAGGGTTGGTGCTCATCTACATTTCTAAGCCAAAGACCCGGCGTTTTCCGTAGACACCTCCAAGGTCATGTGGCCAGCATGACTGCATGGAGCGCCGTTACCTTCCCGCTGGAGCAGTACCTATTGATCTACTCACATTTGCATGTTTTCGAACTGCTAGGTTGGCAGAAGCTGAGGCTAACAGCGGGCGCTCACTCTGCTCCCCGGATTCGAACCTGCAACCTTTCGGTCTGCAAGTTCAGCAGCTCAGCACTTCAACACACTGCACCACTGGAGGCTCAGTCATTCATATATATATATATATATATATATATATATATATATATATATATATAGACTAGCTTTGCCCGGCCACGTGTTGCTGTGGCTTATGCTTTCAGAGTGTTGTTCTTTATTTACTGTCCTGGTTTTAGAGATTATATTGTTCTGTATTATTATATCACAGTAATTATTACATATTATATTTATAATCTTATATTATCGCTTAGAACTGGATTATATGAGGCCCCTTCTACACAGCTGCATGAAATGCACACTGAAGTGGATTATATGGCAGTGTGGAGTCCAGATAATCCAGTTCAAAACAGATAATATAAGATTATAAGTGGGTTATATAGCTGTGTGGAAGGGCCTTGAGTCTACACTGCCATATACTGTAATCCAGTATATTAAAATCTGATAATCTGTATTTTATAGGCAGTGTGGAAAAGGCCTAAGTGAGGCCTAACTCTGCCTGTCCCCTGGGCTGAGTGGGTTGCTAGGAGACCAAGTGGGCGGAGCTTAGCCTTCTAACTGGCAGCAATTGGAATAAAAACAATTATTCCTCTCCCTCTAATTAGGACTTTAGTTTTCTTTTCCTTTTGTTGTATGAACGTAGAGGCATGGATGAGGGGTTGTGCTGCCAAGTTTAGTGTTTCTGGGATGTGTAGTTTTGTTGTTTTGTCCTAGGCCGAAATTTCATTACCCTTTTATATATGTACTAGCTGTGCCCAGCCACGCGTTGCTGTGGCAAAGTGGTGGTGGTATTGGTTAAAAATTGTTGTGTAATTTTTATTTGACGATATTTGCAATTTTTTTATTAATTTTATTGTAATTTATATTTTTAATTATTATATTTTATTATTTTCTTGTATTATTTTTAGTTATTTTCTGTTATTATAGTATTTTATTGTATTAATTTTTAGTGTTTTTATTATTTTTTATTGGGTTGCTAGGAGACCAAGTTGGAGGAGCTTAGCCTTCTAACTGGCAGCAATTGGATAAAAGCAATTATTCCTCTCTCTCTCTAATTAGGACTTTATTTTTCTTTTCTTTTTGTTGTATCAACCTAGAAGCGTGGATGATGGGTTCTGTTGTCAAATTTCGAGGTTGGGGGGCCTGTACTTTTGTTGTTTTGTGAATTGCCGTGATGCCATCACTCTTTTATATATATATAGATAGATGTGGTGTGCTCAATGTAAAATTGTACTCCAACACTGGAGGCAAATACTAAAAGTTTGGGAGGACCCGCTTTGCCCCAATGCAGACTTCTAAGAAGCGGGGTCTTCCCTCCCTCCGCTCCCCCCCCCCAAATCCATCCATCCACCACCCCACCTTCTCAAGGTTTCTCTAAGAATGTCACATTGGCGACGGGGAGAAAAATAGTCCCCAGATTAGCTCCGACAAGAGAGTTATACAATTAAGGCTTCAAATTGCACAGCACTGTTAAAAAACATTGTCCTTGATTTATTACACTCCTGATTCTCTGCCAGGCCTGCAAATGACCCGATTAATCAAGAATATGCTTATTCAGTCTGACAATATCCCTTCCAGAGTCTCTCTTTGGAGGAAAGTTATTGAATCTCTCTTTGCAAGAGACGGGTCTATTTTATATACTATCCACAAGTCAAGCAGAGACAGCTCTGGCTGGAACTTGGATGGGAAAACCGCCATTGAATCCCAGCTACTGTAAACTATATTTCACAGGAATATGGTTTCACAGGTAAAACCGGCCCTGAGTATCCTATGAAATTCATGGAATCGTCATAAATCAACCGGCAACTTGAAGACACAGTTCCAGTTGCATTCCTAATCTCTTTCTGGTGAACTGGAGCTTTTTGTTGTTTGAACGTAGAGGCATGGATGAGGGTTTGGCACGGCACCCAGTGTTTATTTATTATTATTATTATTATTATTATTATTATTATTATTATTATTATTATTATTATGACACAGCAAACAAGATAGATATGCTGGATTTCATATCACAAAATTACAAGTCGAACACATCCCAAGTGTCTAGGACTGTGTGACGTATTTTCAGATGATGTGCGCAGATCCCAGTCGGGTGGCCTTTTGCAGTTGGCAGATCGTAATTTTGTCGATGTCTATTATTTCCAAATGCCGGTTGAGATCTTTTGGCATGGCGCCCAGTGTGCCCATCACCACCGGGACCACCTGTACTGGTTTCTACCAGAGTCTTTGAAGTTCAGTCTTGAGGTCCTGATAGCGGCTAAGTTTTTCCTGATGTTTTTCATCAATTTATTATTATTATTATTATTATTATTATTATTATTATTATTATTACACAACAAACAAGATAGATATGCTGGATTTCATATCACAAAATCACAAGTCGAACACTTCCCAAGTGTCTAGGACTGTGTGATGTATTTTCGGATGATGCGTGCAGATCCCAGTAGGGTGGCCTTTTGCAGTTGGCAGATTGTAATTTTGTCAATGTCTATTGTTTCCAAATGCCGGCTGAGACCTTTTGGCATGGCACCCAGTGTGCCCATCACCACCGGGACCACCTGCATTGGTTTCTGCCAGAGTCTTTGAAATTCAATCTTGAGGTCCTGATAGCGGCTGAGTTTTTCCTGTTGTTTTTCGTCAATGCGACTGTCACCTGGGATGGCGACATCAATGATCCAAACCTTTTTCTTTTCCACAACTGTGATATCTGGTGTGTTGTGTTCCAGAACTTTGTCAGTCTGGATTCGGAAGTCCCACAGTATCTTTGCGTGTTCATTTTCCAAGACTTTTGCAGGTTTGTGATCCCACCAGTTCTTTGCTGCTCGAAGGTGGTACTTGAGGCATAAGTTCCAATGAATCATTTGGGACACATAGTTGTGCCTCTGTTTGTAGTCTGTCTGTGCAATTATTATTATTATTATTATTATTATTATTATTATTATTATTATTATTATTATTATTATGACACAGGGAACAAGACAGATATATTGGATTTCGTAAGACAAAATCACAAGTCGAACACGTCCCAAGTGTCTAGGACCGTGTGATGTATTTTCGGATGATGCGCGCAGATCCCAGTCGGGTGGCCTTTTGCAGTTGGCAGATCGTGATTTTGTCGATGTCTATTGTTTCCAAATGCTGGCTGAGATCTTTTGGCAGGGCACCCATTATTATTATTATTATTATTATTATTATTATTATTATTATTATTATTATTATTATTATTATGACACAGCAAACAAGATAGATATGCTGGATTTCATATTATTATTATTATTATTATTATTATTATCATTATTATTATTAATTCAGAAGCTCAGCAGTTAAACCCGCTGCGCCACTGGGGGCCCCACATACATAAACCCAATTAAAGTACAAATATATTTAGAAATGTCTACTATCCAACCTTTAAGCAAGGAAGTGAGCAACGGGCTCCCCACCTCCTGTCCCCAATTCATTTTAAGCCCAAATGGCTTCATTGAATATCAACTGTTTTGATTCTGCCTGTTTCCATTCAAAGCAACATTGCCACCATTACAATTTCTCAAATGGCTTGTTCTGCCCTGGAGGCAGTTGTGGTCAAGGCTTTATGCTGCCTACAATCCATAAAACGGCATTCGGCTGTGCTTTTTCTTTCGTTTCTAAAGCTTAATGCTCATATAAGTGGTCTCGGTCTTGTCGGAGATGACCTCTGTTTCTTACACAAAACAAGCCAAGCAAGAAGATTCCTACGGGAGCAGATCTGAAGTAGAATTCAAAACTGAGTCTAGTCGTGTCCAACTCCGTGGGTTGGTGCTCATCTCCATTTCTAAGCCGAAGAGCCGGCGTTGTCCGTAGACACCTCCAAGGTCATGTGGCCACTGGCATGACTGCATAGAGCGCTGTTACTTTCCAGCCGGAGCAGTACCTATTGATCTACTCCAGGGGTCCCCAAACTTTTTAAACTGGGGGCCAGTTCATGATCCTTCGGACCGTTGGAGGGCCGGACTATAGTTGGCCACTGAGCAATAATAATAACAACAACAACAACAATAAAAAAGAGTTAAAAGAGACCCTTTGGGCCATTGAGTCCATTCCCCTTCTGTCTTTGTGCACCGAAAGCACAAGCAAAGCACCCCTGACAGATGGCCACCCAGCCTCAATGTCAATAATAATAATAATAATAATAATAATAATAATAATAATAATAATAAAGAGGGTTGGAAGAGATCCCTTGGGCAATTGAGTCCATTCCCCTTCTGTCTTTGTGCACCGAAAGCACAAGCAAAGCACCCCTGACAGATGGCCACCCAGCCTCAATGTCAATAATAATAATAATAATAATAATAATAATAATAATAATAAAGAGGGTTGGAAGAGATCCCTTGGGCAATTGAGTCCATTCCCCTTCTGTCTTTGTGCACCGAAAGCACAAGCAAAGCACCCCTGACAGATGGCCACCCAGCCTCAATGTCAATAATAATAATAATAATAATAATAATAATAATAATAATAATAATAAAGAGGGTTGGAAGAGATCCCTTGGGCCATTGAGTCCATTCCCCTTCTGTCTTTGTGCACCGAAAGCACAAGCAAAGCACCCCTGACAGATGGCCACCCAGCCTCAATGTCAATAATAATAATAATAATAATAATAATAATAATAATAATAATAAAGAGGGTTGGAAGAGATCCCTTGGGCCATTGAGTCCATTCCCCTTCTGTCTTTGTGCACCGAAAGCACAAGCAAAGCACCCCTGACAGATAGCCACCCAGCCTCAATGTCAATAATAATAATAATAATAATAATAATAATAATAAAGAGGGTTGGAAGAGATCCCTTGGGCCATTGAGTCCATTCCCCTTCTGTCTTTGTGCACCGAAAGCACAAGCAAAGCACCCCTGACAGATGGCCACCCAGCCTCAATGTCAATAATAATAATAATAATAATAATAATAATAATAATAATAATAATAATAATAAAGAGGGTTGGAAGAGATCCCTTGGGCCATTGAGTCCAACCCCCTTCTGCCTTTGTGCACCGAAAGCACAAGCAAAGCACCCCTGACAGATAGCCACCCAGCCTCAATGTCAATAATAATAATAATAATAATAATAATAATAATAATAATAATAAAAAAGAGGGTTGGAAGAGATCCCTTGGGCCATTGAGTCCAATCCCCTTCTGCCTTTGTGCACCGAAAGCACAAGCAAAGCACCCCTGACAGATGGCCACCCAGCCTCAATGTCAATAATAATAATAATAATAATAATAATAATAATAATAAAAAAGAGGGTTGGAAGAGATCCCTTGGGCCATTGAGTCCAATCCCCTTCTGCCTTTGTGCACCGAAAGCACAAGCAAAGCACCCCTGACAGATAGCCACCCAGCCTCAATGTTAATAATAATAATAATAATAATAATAATAATAATAATAATAATAAAGAGGGTTGGAAGAGACCCCTTGGGCCATTGAGTCCAACCCCCTTCTGCCTTTGGGCACCAAAAGCACAAGCAAAGCACCCCTGACAGATGGCCACCCAGCCTCAATGTCAATAATAATAATAATAATAATAATAATAATAATAATAATAATAAAGAGGGTTGGAAGAGATCCCTTGGGTCATTTAGCCCAACCCCCTTCTGCCCTTGTACCGTGGGGGCCGGATAGATGGCTTCGATGGGCCGCATCCGGCCCCCGGGCCTTAGTTTGGGGACCCCTGATCTACTCACATTTGCATGTTTTCGAACTGCTAGGTTGGCAGGAGCAGGAGCATGTGGCCATCATGACTGCATGAAGCGCTGTTACAGTAGGGTCTCACTTATCCAAGCTAAACAGGCCGGCAGAAGCTTGGATAAGCGAATATCTTGGATAATAAGGAGGGATTAAAGAAAAGCTTATTAAACATCAAATTAGGTTATGATTTTACAAATTAAGCACCAAAACTTCATGTTATACGACAAATTGGACAGAAGAGGTAGTTCAATACACAGTAATGTTATATTGTAACTAACTAGCTGTGCCCGGCCACGCATTGCTGTGGCAAAGTGGTGGTGGTATTGGTTAAAAATGGTTGTATACTTTTTATTTGACTTTATTTGCATTTTTTATTAATTTTATAGTAAGTTATATTTTATTTATTATATTTTATTATTTTCTTGTATTATTTTTCGTTATTTTCTGTTATTATAGTATTTTACTGTATTAATTTTTTTAGTGTTTTTTATTATTTTTTATTGGGTTGCTAGGAGACCAAGTTGGAGGAGCTTAGCCTTCAAACTGGCAGCAATTGGATAAAAGCAATTATTCCTCTCTCTCTCTAATTAGGACTTTATTTTTCTTTTCGTTTTGTTGTATCAACCTAGAGGCGTGGATAATGGGTTGTGTTGTCAAATTTCGAGGTTGGAGGGCCTGTAGTTTTGTTGTTTTGTGGGTTGCTGTGATGCCATCATTCTTTTATATATATAGATTACTGTATTTACCAATTTAGCACCAAAATATCACGATATATTGAAAACATTGACTACAAATGTAATGTTATGTAATGTTTGTGTTGCTTTTATGACTGTAAACCGCCCTGAGTCCCATCCAGGAGATAGGGCGGTATATAAATAAAGTTTTATTATTACAGTAGAGTCTCACTTATCCAACACTCGCTTATCCAACGTTCTGGATTATCCAACGCATTTTTGTAGTCAATGTTTTCAATACATCATGATATTTTGGTGCTAAACTCGTAAATACAGTAATTACTACGTAGCATTACTGCATATTGAACTACTTTTTCTGTCAAATTTGTTGTATAACATGATGTTTTGGTGCTTAATTTGCAAAATCATAACCTAATTTGATATTCAATAGGCTTCTCCTTAACCTCTCCTTATTATCCAACATATTTGCTTATCCAACGTTCTGTCGGCCCGTTTATGTTGGATAAGTGAGACTCTACTGTATTATTATTATTACAAAAATGGCTTGGATTATCCAGAGGCTTGGATAAGCGAGGCTTGGATAAGTGAGACTCTACTGTACAGTAGAGTCTCACTTATCCAACATAAACGGGCCGGCAGAACGTTGGATAAGCGAATATGTTGGATAATAAGGAGAGGTTAAGTAAAAGCCTATTAAACATCAAATTAGGTTATGATTTTGCAAATTAAGCACCAAAACATCATGTTATACAACAAATTTGACAGAAAAAGTAGTTCAACACACAGTAATGCTACGTAGTAATTACTGTATTTACGAGTTTAGCACCAAAATATCATGATGTATTGAAAACATTGACTACAAAAATGCGTTGGATAATCCAGAACGTTGGATAAGCGAGTGTTGGATAAGTGAGACTCTACTGTACTTTCCAGCGTGAGCGGTACCTATTGATCTACTCACATTTGCATGTTTTCGAACTGCTAGGTTGGCGGAAGCTGGAGCTAACAGCGGGAGCTCACCCCATTCCCCGGATTCGAACCTGCGACCTTTCAGTCAACAAGTTCAACAGCTCAGCAGTTTAACCCGCTGTGCCACTGAGGGCTCAAGAAAACCCCTATCAAATTCATGGAGTCGCCATAAGTCGACAGGCAACTTGGAGGCGAATATAAATGGAGACACAAGGCTAAGGATTTTGCATTGTTTGGAGGGGGAATGGAACATTTCAGACAGTAAATCAAAGCCACTTAATGGCTTAACTTGACAGCTTATTATGGTTGGAGGCAACAGAAACTGTAATAGATGCTAATAATCCGTTGGTACGAGGACATTTGACACATGGCGCTATCGAAAGCAGCGTGCATATGCAATGTGTTTCAAATGACCACGGACTCAATTGCTTCAGATCTTATTTAGCAGACCCGTCAACCAGATGAAGTGACAAGCTCCCAAGTCAGGCAATGGACTCGAGCAGAGAAGGGAGGCTAATATTTAGGATGTTTACATGCATGTTCCACCTGATGCGTGTGAAGAAGGTTTTTCGGTGAAATCTGTGATCTGAAGCACTCTCCTTAGGGAAGGTGGTTCAAGGAATCAAGTCCAGTAAGAACTCCATGTTTAGTAAGGTTAGGGGCACTGGATCCCTACAAAACTGGAAAAACCACACATTTTAAAACCCTGAGCTTGTTAATCTTAGAAAAGTGATGGGCAAGCTTTTGCACTTGGTGTGTCAAAATTCGCCAAAAAACCTAGCATGACGGGTGGTGTGTCACTTTGAGAAAAAAAAAACCATAATTTCGCAATATGTATACAGTAGAGTCTCACTTATCCAACATAAACGGGCCGGCAGAATGTTGGATAAGCGAATATGTTCGATAATAAGGAGGCATTAAGGAAAAGCCTATTAAACATCAAATTAGGTTATGATTTTACAAATTAAAGCACCAAAATGTCATGTTATACCACAAATTGGACAGAAAAAGTAGTTCAATACACAGAAATGCTATGTAGTAATTACTGTATTTACGAATTTAGCACCAAAATATCACGATGTATTGAAATATTGACTACAAAAATGCGTTGGATAATCCAGAACGTTGGATAAGCGAGTGTTGGATAAGTGAGACTCTACTGTAGTTTAAATAACAAAAATGTATAATTTTAATATATAACTGTACTAGCTTTGCCCGGCCATGCGTTGCTGTGGCTGATGGGAATCCTTTGTTGGCCAGGTGGAATAGCAGTGAATAGCCTTGCAGTCTCAAAGCCTGGCCGTTTTCTGGAGTAGCTGGAGCTGTTTGTTGTATGAACGTAGAGGCATGGATGAGGGGTTGTGCTGCCAAGTTTAGTGTTTCTGGGATGTGTAGTTTTGTTGTTTTGTCCTAGGCTGAAATTTTATTACCCTTTTATATACAGTAGAGTCTCACTTATCCAACATAAACGGGCCGGCAGAATGTTGGATAAGCAAATATGTTGGATAATAAAGAGGCATTAAGGAAAAGCCTATTAAACATCAAATTAGGTCATGATTTTAAAAATTAAGCACCAAAACATCATGTTAGACAACAAATTTGGCAGAAAAAGTAGTTCTATACGCAGTAATGCTATGTAGTCATTACTGTATTTATGAATTTAGCACCAAAATATTACAATATATTGAAAATATTGACTCCAAAAATGCATTGGATAATCTAGAATGTTGGATAAGCGAGTGTTGGATAAGTGAGACTCTACTGTATATAGATTGTTTTTGTAGTAAATGTTGCAATGTTTTGGTGCTAAATTCGTAAATATAGTAATTACAGTAGAGTCTCACTTATCCAAGCTAAACGGGCCAGCAGAACCTTGGATAAGCGAATATGTTGGATAATAAGGAGGGACTAAGGAAAAGCCTATTAAACATCCAATTAGGTTATGATTTTACAAATTAAGCACCAAACCATCATGTTTTACAACAAATTTGACAAAAAAAGTAGTTCAATGGGCAGTAACGCAGCAAAGTACAGGACACGTTCAAGGTCTCTGTTTAGGGAGCTCCATTGACTGCCGTTTATTTTCCGAGCCCAATTCAAGGTGCAGGTTATTATTATGTTGTAATTACTGTATTTACGAATTTAGGACCAAAATATGATATATTGCCAACATTGACTACAAAAATGTCTTGGATAATCCAGCACCTTGGATAAGTGAGTCTTGGATAAGCTTAAGCGGCTGAAGGGGGAAAGGAAGGGGCCTGGGGCTGTGAGGAATGGTGGGAGTTGGAGTCCAAAAGCCCTGGAAGGAGGGCCCAAGTTGGCCCATGCCTGGTCTAGGGGAGGAGGCACTAAGCAAGTAAGTTTGGGGCAGAGCTTTTGCCTCCGCCTTTTGTCGGCCTCCAAAAGAGGAGGAGGAGGAAGGGGAGGGCCTTGGAGAGGCCTTGGGGGGGTCTATGGGGCGGTGTTGGCCCCTCCCTCCCCTCCTCCTCCTCTTCCTCCTCCTCTTCCAGGGGGGCAAAGGGAAGGAGCGGGGGGAGGCCAGGCTGGACCCTCCTCCTCTTCCTCCTCCTCCTCCTCCTCCTCCTTTCCTGGCGCCTTTGCAAGGCTTGCAAAGGGAAAAAGAAAGAGCAGGAGGAGGCAAGGCGGGATCCTCTTCGTCCTCCTCCTCTTCCTCTTCTTCCTTCCTTGATTCTTTCTCTCTCCCCCCGGAAATATGGACCCTTCCTCCACCGCCTTGACCTCCTCCAGCTTCTCTTGGAAAGAACCACCAAGGTAGGGATTTCGGGCAAACAATGGGAAAAAAAACCCTTTCCGCCCTTTTTCTCGTTTTGCAGCCTTTGTCTGGACAGACCTATCCCTTGCATGCAAACCACGCGAGAGCAAGAAGGAGGGGTGGGAAAAAAAAGTTGGGCTTCCTCTGAGATCACAACCCTGAATTTTTCCAGGAACTTGATGGAGAGTTTCCTTTGCTCTGGGACGATGGGAGTGAGGTTGGCCAACTTGGGGGTTTTGGACTCCAACTCCCACCATTCCTAACAGCCGGTGGAGGTCACAGTTTCCCTGGTTTGTGGGTGAACTACAAATCCCAGAAAGGAAGGTCAGTCCCGTCCCCCCAACCCCTCCAGAAATCAAGTTTTGGTGTATCAAATATGTGTGCCAGGTTTGGTCCAGATCCATCAGTGTTTAGGTTCACATTGCTCACTGGATGAAGGTGAACTACAAATCCCAGAAAGGAAGGTCAGTCCCGTCCCCCCAACCCCTCCAGGGATCAAGTTTCGGCATATTAAATATATTTGCCATGTTTGGTCCAGATCCATCGCTGCTTGGGTAAGTTTGGTCCAGATCAATCAGTGTTATGTTCACATTGCTCACTGGATGGAGGTGAACTACAAATCCCAGAAAGGAAGGTCAGTCCCGTCCCCCAATCCCTCTAGAGATCAAATTTCAGTATATCAAATATGTGTGCCAAGTTTGCTCTAGATCCATCAGTGATTTGGGTTCACAGTGTTCACTAGATGGAGGTGAACTACAAATCCCAGAAAGGAAGGTCAATCCCGTCCCCCAATCCCTCTAGAGATCAAATTTCGGTATATCAAATATGTGTGCCAGGTTTGGTCCAGATCCATTGGAGTTTGGATTCACAGTGCTCTCTGGATATAGGTGAACTACAAATCCCAGAAAGGAAGGTCAGTCCCGCCCCCCCCCCCAACCCCTCCAGGGATCAAATTTTGTTATATCAAATATGTGTGCCAAGTTTGGTCCAGATCCATTGGTGTTTATGTTCACATTGCTCACTGGATGAAGGTGAACTACAACTCCCAGAAAGGAAGGTCAGTCCCGTCCCCCCAACCCCTCCAGGGATCAAGTTTCGGCATATTAAATATATTTGCTATGTTTGGTCCAGATCCATCACTGTTATGTTCACATTGCTCACTGGATGGAGGTGAACTACAAATCCCAGAAAGGAAGGTCAGTCCGGTCCCCCCAAACCCTCCAGAAATCAAGTTTTGGTATATCAAATATGTGTGCCAGGTTTGGTCCAGATCCATCGGTGTTTAGGTTCACATTGCTCACTGGATGGAGGTGAACTACAAATCCCAGAAAGGAAGGTCAGTTCCAACCCCTCCAGGGATCAAGTTTTGGCATATCAAATAAATTAGAGCAGGGGTCCCCAAACTTTTTAAGTGGAGGGCCGATTCATGGTCCCTCAGATTGTTGAGGGGCCGAATTATCATTTGAAAAAAACAAACAAACAAATTCCTATGCTCACTACACATGTCTTATTTGTAGTGCCAAAAAACAAACAAACCCAGCAACAATTATTTATTTATTTGATACATTTATACCCCACCATCTCTCACCCTGAAGGGGACTCAAAGCGGCTAACAAGTACATACAATATATTATATTATTAGCATAGCGCAATATTAGCATTATATATTACTATATTGTACTATACCATTATACTGTAATATTACTAGTAATATTACATTGAATATGTAATATATAAATAATATTATTATATTATACAATATTATTATATTGTATTATTATTATTAGCCACCCTGAGTCCCCTATTGGGTGAGAAGGGCGGGGTAGAAATACCGTTATAATTAAATAAATATTATATTGTATTACATTATAATATTATTATCAATATTATATGTATACACAATATATTATATTATTACCATATCATTCATTTACAATATTTCATTTACAATATTAGTAAATGAAAGAACAATGCAATATTTAAAAATAAATATAATTTTAACTAACATACTGTAAACTTATCAGGATTTCAGTGGGAAGTGTGGGCCTGCTTCTGGCCAATGAGATACTCAAGTAGGATTGTTGTTGTTGTGCCTTCAAGTCATTTCAGAATTTGGGTGAGCCTAAGTCTAAAACTGAGGGCGGGGGCCAGGTCAATGGCCTTGGGGGGCCACATCCGGCCACTGGGCCTTAGTTTGGGGACCCCTGAAGTAGAGTCTCACTTATCCAACATAAATGGGCCGGCAGAACGTTGGATAAGCGAATATGTTGGATAATAAGGAAGGATTAAGGAAAAGCCTATTAAACATCAAATTAGGTTATGATTTTACAAATTAAGCACCAAAACATCATGTTATACAACAAGTTTGACAGAAAAAGTAGTTCAATATGCAGTAATGCCATGTAGTAAATCCTGTATTTACGAATTTAGCACCAAAATATCATGATATATTGAAAACATTGACTACAAAAATGCGTTGGATAATCCAGAACATTGGACAATTGAGTGTTGGATAAGTGAGACTCTCCTGTACAACAAATTTGACAGAAAAAGTAATTTAATACGCAGTAATGCTATGTAGTAATTACTGTATTTACGAATTTAGCACCAAAATAGCACGATGTATTGAAAACATTGACTACAAAAATGCGTTGGATAATCCAGAACGTTGGATAAGCAAATGTTGGATAAGTGAGACTCTACTGTATGTGTGCCAAATTTGTTCCAGATCTATTGGTGTTTGGGTTCACAGTGCTCTCTGGATATAGGTGAACTACAAATCCCAGAAAGGATGGTCAGTTCCCCCCAACCCCTTTAAAGATCAAATTTCGGTATATCAAATATGCTTGCCAAGTTTGGTCCAGATCCATCGGTGTTTATGTTCACAGTGCTCACTGGATGTAGGTGAACTACAACTCCCCCAAATCAAGGTGAATTTCCCCAAAGACCTCCAGAATTATTATTATTTTGCTGGTTATGTGGGCTCTGGGTACCAAGTGTGGTCAAATTCCATCTTTGCTGGAGTTCAGGGTGCTCTTTGATTGCAAGTGAACTATACATCCCAGTTCCTACAACTCCAAAATGTCCAGGCCAATTCCCTTCCAAACCCACTAGTATTCAAATGTAGGAATATCGGGTGTGCATACCAAGTTTGGTCCAGATCCATCATTGTTTGGGTTCATAGTGCACTCTGGATGTAGGTGAACTACAACTCCTATCAATCCCTCCAAAGACTGTTAGGCTGTTAGGAATTATGGGAGTTGAAGTCCAAAACACCTGGAGGGTCCAAGTTTGCCCATGACTGGGGTTAGCCCTTGCGCCTTTAAATTCATGGCTTGTTTTTGCCAAGTTTCCCATTGAAATCTACAGTAGAGTCTCACTTATCCAACATAAATGGGCCAGCAGAATGTTGGATAAGTGAATATGTTGGATAATAAGGAAGGATCAAGGAAAAGCCTATTAAACATCAAATTAGGTTATGATTTTACAAATTAAGCACCAAAACATCATGTTATGCAACAAATTTGACAGAAAAAGTAGTTCAATATGCAGTAATGCTATGTAGTAATTACTGTATTTACGAATTTAGTACAGTAGAGTCTCACTTATCCAACATAAATGGGCCAGCAGAATGTTGGATAAGCGAATATGTTGAATAATAAGGAAGGATCAAGGAAAAGCCTATTAAACATCAAATTAGGTTATGATTTTACAAATTAAGCACCAAAACATCATGTTATGCAACAAATTTGACAGAAAAAGTAGTTCAATATGCAGTAATGCTATGTAGTAATTACTGTATTTACGAATTTAGTACAGTAGAGTCTCACTTATCCAACACTCGCTTATCCAACGTTCTGGATTATCCAACGCATTTTTGTAGTCAATGTTTTCAATATATCATGATATTTTGGTGCTAAATTTGTAAATACAGTAATTACTACATAGTATTACTGCGTATTGAACTACATTTTCTGCCAAATTTGTTGTATAACATGATGTTTTGGTGCTTAATTTGTCAAGGACAGAACGCCACAAGATTCAAAGTAACAGAGTTTATTAGATTACAGAACTCAAAAATGCCCGTAAAAACACAAGGGCCAGGCAGTTTTTGCCTTTAGGAGTAAAAAGGGACAAAAGTAAATGTTCAAAAGATAAACCGGATTAAACCGGAGTTTAATCCGGGTAAAAACAAACTGCTTGCTTCAGCCTAGGTATTAACAGAACGAAAGCCAAGGAACAAAAGATACAAAGAATGCAACTAATTGGCAGCAGATTCCTCTCTGCTGCCAGCACTGTGCTTAGAGTAACTTGCGTCGCTCCCACACACACACAGTAGACAGGATCTCCAACACGAGCAATTCAGCCAAGGATTGTAGAAGTAGAGTAGACCAGTTCCGTTCCGTAAATCAAAGCCAGAAGCAGACGTTTGTAGTTTTCCAAGTCCAAGAAGGGGGGAAGACAAGCCGTGGTCAGTTCAGTCCGGGTTCTCAAAGCAGGAGATGGCGTCCGTCAGAAAGACGACGGAAGGTCAAGCTAATAAGAGTAAGCACAGGTTTGCACAAACAAATGCCCACACAATCCCTCCCGCCGTCTGACCTTGGATTCCAATCAACTTACGTCTCAGCACAGGAAAGCACACAAGTCTTCAGGGAAGCGTCCCACACACACACGGATCCCAAGCGTTTGCCCAGATTACCTTGCCCGACGCAATTTGCAATTGCTCCCAAGCCCCATTTTATGCCAGTTACAAATCTTCATCACTGTCAGCTGTCCTCCTTAACCCGGGCGTTTCCTCATCACTTTCCTCGTCAGAGCTGGAACACCTCTGACTACGCCCAACAGCATCTCCAGCTGTGGATCCCGTCCCATCCCTCCAGCTAAGCCATGGGTCTAATCCTGAAGGTCCCCATTCATCTTCTGCCCCATCATGGCCAGTGGCACCCAATTCCTCCCTTACCCGAGTCCAATCCATCTCATCCTCCTCTGAGCTAACCAGCCCCTCCTCCATTCTCTCCGTAAACCCTTCGAAAGACTCCTCGTCAGATGGTGCTGCAAATATGTCTCGCAGTCTTTTTCTCTCTCGCTCCTCGAGAGTATCTGACTCTCGAGGAGTCTTACGCCCACGTCTGTCAGTAACAGAGCCATGAGGCTCAATCATAACATAATTTGTAAAATTATAAGCTAATTTGATGTTTAATAGGCTTTTCCTTAATGCCTCCTTATTATCCAACATATTCGCTTATCCAACGTTCTGCCAGCCCGTTTATATTGGATAAGTGAGACTCTACTGTACCAAAATATCATGATGTATTGAAAACATTGTCTACAAAAATGCGTTGGATAATCCGGAACGTTGGATAAGCGAGACTCTACTGTATTGGTATTCAATGGTGTTCTCCCCTCCAGTTCCTCCAATTCCTTAATGTGATACAAAATATATAAAGGAGCAACATCTATATATATAAACAAATGCAGGTATATTGTTTCCCCCCCCAAAAGTACATTGCAACATTCTTTCCAATCTTTTTCCTCTTTTGAACTTCCCAGAACTTGTAACACTACTCACATATCTCAGGAAATCCACCCTTATGTCTACTTTACTAAATTCCCATATTTTAAACCCCACATTTGTCTTCCTTTCCATGTACAGTAGAGTCTCACTTATCCAAGCTAAACAGGCCGGCAGAAGCTTGGATAAGCGAATATCTTGGATAATAAGGAGGGATTAAGGAAAAGCCTATTAAACATCAAATTAGGTTATGATTTTACAAATTAAGCACCAAAACATCATGTTATACAACCAATTTGACAGAAAAAGCAGTTCAATACGCAGTCATGTTATGTTGTAATTACTGTATTTACAATTTAGCATCAAAATATCATGATATATTGAAAACATTGACTACAAAAATGGCTTGGATAACCCAGAAGCTTGGATAAGTGAGACTCTACTGTATTTCAATGCCAGCCCCCACTTCATTATTTTCTTCCCGGATCCCACTTGACAGCTTGGCGATTGGACAATATATACACATCATAAAAGTGAAAATATGTATGAGATTATACTATAGCTCCCACGACTCTGGAGACACCAATGGCCCTCCCTCCAGCGACATTGCAGATTATAGAGAGTGCCATGAGCATAATGTGGATTATCTGCTTTGATAATCTGGATTATCTGGCAGTGTAGACTCCTATAATCCAGTTCAAAGCGCATAATGTGGATTATCTGTTTTGATCATTTGGATTATCTGGCAGTGTAGACTCCTATAATCCAGTTCAAAGTGCATATTTGGATTATCTGCTTTGATAATCTGGATTATATGGCAACGTAGAAGGGACTCTAGTTTTCCTCCTTTCTTGGCAGACTAAGGACCCGTCCACATGGTAGAATTTATGCAGTTTGACACCACTTGCTGGGATTTGTAGTTTGTTGCAGCACCACTTTGGCAGAGACAATGACTCCATAGCATTGAGTCATTATTCAAGCCATTTTTGTAGTTAATGTTTTCAATACATCGTGATATTTTGGTGCTAAATTCGTAAATACAGTAATTACTATGTAGCATTACTGCCTATTGAACTACTTTTTCTGTCAAATTTGTTGTATAACATGATGTTTTGATGCATAATTTGTAAAATCATAACTTAATTTGATGTTTAATAGTCTTTTCCTTAATTCCTCCTTATTATCCAAGATATTCGCTTATCCAGGCTTCTGCCGGCCCGTTTAGCTTGGATAAGTGAGACTCTACTGTAATTATAAAACGTTATGTAAAAGACATATATGAAAACTTTTTTCTACGAAATCCATATATTGATACACAGAACAAATTCCATAGCAGTAAAGGTGGTTCCAAACTGGATTAGTGTAGATGCACCACAACGATGTTCCTATCAACACTCAAATATTTCATTGTTGCCATTTATTGTTGTTGTTGTTGTTATTATTATTATACACAGCAACAAAAAGTAATAATTCCTAAAGTCCCGGCAACCATAGGCAATGTTGGGGTGAATGCTGGGTGTTGCAGTCCCATAAGGATGTCACTGTCTCCCCTTGTGTGAATGGAGAGCAAGACTTGTGTGTGTGTGAGCCACAAATGGTGTCGCAGGCCAAGGAGAGGAATGTGCCGGATCCAGTCCAGCAAATCCTCACGGGCCACGCTTGCCATGGATCTTCCCTTTGCAACTCCATTTCCTCTTGCGGGGCTTTTGTTCCGGGTCGACAGTCTCCGGATCAATCGGATTGATGCCAACTCTCTTCTTGCAGAATGAATGTAGTTTGGCTGCACAGAAACTACCCTGGCTCAATGCTACGGGCTCCTAGGATTTACAGTTTCACAAGGTCTTTCTCCTTCGCTGCCATAGCACCGAATTTGGGGTCAAACCGAATTCTCTTTTGCAGTGTCAATGCACTCCCCGTTGGAACCGTTTTCTCTCTCTCTTTTTGGCACGGGAGCAAATACAGTAGTCACTCAGGCTTTACAGAAGTTGGAAGATCATGAACAATTTAATATCACTTCTCTTTTATTTGTGAAAACACTGTGCTGTCGAGAGCTTTGTTCACTGGGTTGCTGTGAGTTTCTCGGCCTGTCTGGCTGAGTTCCAGCAGCATTTTCTTCTGACGTTTCGCCCGCATCTGTGGCTCATGGCATCTTCAGAGATCTGATGGAAGTGACGCAAGTGGAGTGTGTATCTGTACCAGGGTGGGAGAAAGAACTCTTGTATAAAAGGTAAAGGTTTCCCCTGATGTTAAGTCCAGTCATGTCTGACTCTGGGGGTTGGTGCTCATCTCCATTTCTAAGCCGAAGAGCCGGCGTTGTCCATAGACACCTCCAAGGTCATGTGGCCACAGGCATGACTGCATGGAGCACTGTTACCTTCCTGCCGGAGCGGCACCTATTGATCTACTCACATTGGCATGTTTTCGAATTGCTAGGGGCCGGGCTGTGGCGCAGCTGGCTAGTAACCAGCTGCTATAAATCACTACTGACCGAGAGGTCATGAGTTCGAAGCCCGGGTCGGGTTAAGCCTCTGGCCATTAATAGCCTCACCTTGCTGTTGACCTATGCAGACCCGAAAGACAGTTACATCTGTCAATTAGGGAAATTTAGGGACGCTTTATGCGGGAGGCTAATTTACAACACCATAAAACTGCCAGCAAAACACGAGGAAAGGAATGAGGAAGTACAGCCACTACTGGACGATGAAGCAACAGCTCCCCCTGTGGCCGGAATCGTGAAGCTGGAAAAATGTTAAAAATGCCTCTGAGTCTGTCTAATGTATGTTGTTTGTCTGTTGGCATTGAATGTTTGCCATATATGTGTTCATTGTAATCCGCCCTGAGTCCCCTTCGGGGTGAGAAAGAAGGGCGGAATATAAATACTGTGAATAAATAAATAAATAGGTTGGCAGGAGCTGGAGCTAACAGCGGCAGCTCACGCCACTCCCGGGGTTTGAACCTGGGACCTTTCGGTATACTTTGTATATTTGAAGCAAATGTGAATGTTGCAATTAGCAAGCTTGGTTAGCACTGAGTAGCCTTGCAGCTGCAAAGCCTGGCTGTTGCTACTTGGAGGCATCCTTGCCCTTTCAGTTGGTAATAATTTTTCACTTACCCCAGCTCCGAATCTCCCAGTTAATACTGCAGCACTTTATTATCTAACTCATTAGATTTTTTAATTATACATTCCTCACACCTTTGCCCAGTTCTCTTATTATTTTAAATCACTGTTTTACTCTTTTATGGCAGTTTTTATTTAATTACTACATTACTGTTTAAAATGATGTTTTATTCTGTTTAATGCAAATGTAAGTAGATCAATAGGCGCCGCTCTGGCAGAAAGGTAACGGCGCTCCATGCCGTCATGCCAGTGGCCACATGACCTTGGAGGTGTCTATGGACAATGCCGGCTCTTCAGCTTAGAAATGGAGATGAGCAGCAACCCACAGAGTCGAACACAACTGGACTTAATGTCAGGGGGAAACCTTTACCTATACTTGACATGTGGATTGGGTTAAGCAGTTAAAAATCATGAGTAAATCAGGCTTTTTTTTTTTTTTGGCTCCGATCTTGATTGGGATTGTGTTGACGTTGGGCACCTGGAGCTTGCCTTGCAGTGAGGATGCATCCCGTGTGTTTTCCATTAAACGGAGGAAGGCCTGGAGTCAATCAGCGGAGGAACGGCAAAGCCACAAGGAGAAGGAAAGCGAGGGAATGACGTTGGCGCATTCTCCGGATATTTGTGGGATGGAGACGGGAAGCACAAAGGAGGCTCCTGGCAAAACAATGGCTCCGGAGGGGCCCTTGGGAAGCGACCCAGCCTGCGTCTGCACCGGAGAATGAATGCACTTTGGCACCGCTTGTACTGCTCTCGGTGGTCCCGGGAATTGTTGTTGTTGTTACTGTCATTTTGTTTATTTATGTTTCAAAGCGCTTTATTTCATTTTCACACTTTTATACCATAAGAGTGGTGGGAAAGGCCACAGAAAGTTGATGATGGAGTTTTGTTAGTAAGTAAGTTTGGTCTATTCATAAGTCTAATGTCCGTCCAAGAATGAGAAAGGCGAGGGTATTGTTATACACATTTCTAGTTCTTTAAGCAGTTCCATTCACAATGTCTTTTGCTTAGGAACAACAAAAAGAATTGTTGTTTTTTCTACTTCTTTTGATGCCATCTTTGTTTTTGGAAGCCGCCCAAGTCCCTTTGGGAAGAAAGAGCAGGTTAGGCCCGGGCTGTGGCGCAGGCTGGAGAGCAAGCCAGCTGCAACCAGCTGCAATGAATCACTCTGACCAGGAGGTCATGAGTTCGAGGCCCGCTCGGAGCCTGTGTTTGTCTTGTCTCTGTTCTATGTTAAAAGGCATTGAATGTTTGCCTATATGTGTAATGTGATCCGCCCTGAGTCCCCTTCGGGGTGAGAAGGGCGGAATATAAATGCTGTAAATAAATAAAATAAATTATTATTATTATTATTATTATTATTGACACAACGACATTGTATGACACAGCAAACAAGATAGATATGCTGGGTTTCGTTTCACAAAATCACAAGTCGAACACTTCCCAAGTGTCTAGGACTGTGTGATGTATTTTTGGATGATACGTGCAGATCCCAGCAGGGTGGCCTTTTGCAGTTGGCAGATTGTGATTTTGTCAATGTCTATTGTTTCCAAGTACCGGCTGAGATCTTTTGACACGGCACCCAATGTGCTGATCACCACCGGGACCACCTGTACTGGTTTCTGCCAGAGTCTTTGCAGTTCAATCTTGAGGTCCTGATAGCGGCTGAGTTTTTCCTGTTGTTTTTCGTCAATGCGACTGTCACCTGGGATGGCGATATCAATGATCCAAACCTTTTTCTTTTCCACAACTGTGATGTCTGGTGTGTTGTGTTCCAGAACTTTGTCAGTCTGGATTCGGAAGTCCCACAGTATCTTTGCGTGTTCCTTTTCCAAGACTTTTGCAGGTTTGTGATCCCACCAGTTCTTTGCTGCTGGGAGGTGGTACTTGAGGCATAGGTTCCAAAGAATCATTTGGGCCACATAGTTGTGCCTCTGTTTGTAGTCTGTCTGTGCGATTTTCTTACAGCAGCTGAGAATATGATCCATGCTTTCGTCGGTTTCCTTGCACAGTCTGCATTTTGGGTCATCAGCTGATTTTTTGATCTTGGCTTGAATGGCCTTTGTCCTGATGTCTTGCTCCTGGGCTGCAAGGATCAGGCCTTCTGTCTCTTTCTTCAGGGTCCCATTCGTGAGCCATAGCCAGGTCTTCTATTATTATTATTATTATTATTATTATTATTATTATTATTATTATTAATGGCCTTTGTCCTGATGTCTTGCTCCTGGGCTGCAAGGATCAGGCCTTCTGTCTCTTTCTTCAGGGTCCCATTCGTGAGCCATAGCCAGGTCTTCTATTATTATTATTATTATTATTAATTGCCTTTGTCCTGATGTCTTGCTCCTGGGCTGCAAGGATCAGGCCTTCTGTCTCTTTCTTCAGGGTCCCATTCGTGAGCCAGAGCCAGGTCAATGCAATTGTTTGTGGTTTTCAAAGGCTGGCATTCCTCACGATCATGTTAAGCTGGTTTGTTCCAGTTTTCACCAGTTTTGAGGTTGACTTTTGGACCGGAATGATAAGGAAGTGAGTCTTCAATCACCTGGTTCTGGGAACTTGCCTTTGGGAAGGGTGACCTCATGCCAAGAAAATGTTGCGCCCAACCGGCCGGATCGTTCTTTGTTTCTCAGGAACCACCAACTCTCTTTCTCTCGCTGCTTTCTCTGGAATGAGGATGTCTGGCCTTACCTGTGCACCTGCCGGGTGCCACACCTGTGCGCTCACCTGTGGAAACCGTTGGCAAACACAGAAGGATTGATAGGCAGAAATCGCCCCAACGGCCCATGTTCCTCCTTCCAAACTCTCTCAATTGTAGCAGTAAATGGGGCGCACAATGTGCTCCGCTTTCCAATGTGCACAGAAAGGATTTGCTACCTTTATTTTGGGGCCCCAAAATTACTTGGCACAATTACTTGGCAAAAAGTAACAAAAAGGTAGTTACTGTATATACTCAAGTATAAGCCTAGTTTTTCAGCCCTTTTTGTAAGACTGAAAAAGCCCCCCTCGGCTTATACTTGGGTGAGGGTCCTGGTTGGCTTATATTTGGGTCAGCTTATACTCGAGAATATATGGTACATTTATTATTTTTTTCTATTATTATTGGTATTATTACATTTATTATTTTTCTCTATTATTGTTGCTACTATTACATTTATTTTACTCTATTTTTATTATTATTAATACATTTATTATTTCACTCTGATATTATTATTATTGCATTTATTATTTTACTCTATTTATTATTACATGTATGCAAGAACGCTGCCTTGGGGTCAACCATTCTTTTGCCTCCTCCATGTACTTTTCCTGCCTTGAAACTCACATAGAACATAAAAGTATGGCTTTTAAACATTAAGGTACCTGAAAAAAGCCAAAATACAGGCAATATATATAGTAAGGTAAAGGTTTTCCCCTGATGTTAAGTCCAGTCGTGACCGACTCTGGGGGTTGGTGCTCATCTCTATTTCTAAGCCGAAGAGCCGGCATTGTCCATAGACTCCTCCAAGGTCATGTGGCTGGCATGACTGCATGGAGTGCCCTTACCTTCCCGCCAGAGCAGTACCTATTGATCTACTCACATTTGCATGTTTTTGAACTGCTAGGTTGGCAGAAGCTGGGGCTAACAGCGGGCACTCATTTCGCTCCCCGGATTTGAACTTGGGACAATATATGAATATACAATATTTTAAAAATAAGAGTTGTTTAATTTCCCCTATGTATGGTGACCTTTAGAACACCCTGTCATATGCAAAATGCCTAGAGGACTTTGCATTGTATTTTAACTCTATTGCAACTTTTAACCTACTGACACAAATATTTAATAGTTTTATAGTAATATGTATATGTGTGTGTGTATTTGCCCCTTTAAGTTCTATGGCATCGTGCTATGTCATTGTCCGCTGCAGGATAAAAATAAAGATATTAAGATATTAATAACAACAACAATAATAATCACAACTGTGATGTCTGGTGTGTTGTGTTCCAGAACTTTTTCCAGACGGACAAAGTTCTGGAACACAACACACCAGACATCACAGTTGTGGAAAAGAAAAAGGTTTGGATTATTGATGTCGCCATCCCAGGTGAAAAACTACAGGAAAAATTCAACCGCTCTCAGGACCTCAAGATTGAACTTCAAAGACTCTGGCAGAAACCAGTGCAGGTGGTCCCGGTGGTGATGGGCACACTGGGTGCCGTGCCAGAAGATCTCAGCCGGCATTTGGAAACAATAGACACTGACAAAATTACGATCTGCCAACTGCAAAAGGCCACCCTGCTGGGATCTGCAGCATCATCTGAAAATACATCACACAGTCCTAGACACTTGGGAAGTGTTCGACTTGTGGTTTTGTGATATGAAATCCAGCATATTTATCTTGTTTGCTGTGTCATAATATAATAATAATAATAATAATAATAATAATAATAATAATAATAATAATAATAATACATCACACAGTCCTAGACACTTGGGAAGTGTTTGACTTGTGGTTTTGTGATATGAAATCCAGCATATCTATCTTGTTTGCTATGTCATAATATAATAATAATAATAATAATACATCACACAGTCCTAGACACTTGGGAAGTGTTCGACTTGTGGTTTTGTGATATGAAATCCAGCATATTTATCTTGTTTGCTGTGTCATAATATAATAATAATAATAATAATAATAATAATAATAATAATAATAATAATACATCACACAGTCCTAGACACTTGGGAAGTGTTTGACTTGTGGTTTTGTGATATGAAATCCAGCATATCTATCTTGTTTGCTATGTCATAATATAATAATAATAATAATAATAATAATAATAATAATAATAATAATAATAATAATACATCACACAGTCCTAGACACTTGGGAAGTGTTTGACTTGTGATTTTGTGAAACGAAATCCAGCATGTCTATCTTGTTTGCTGTGTCATAAAATAATAATAATAATAATAATAATAATAATAATAATAATAATACATCACACAGTCCTAGACACTTGGGAAGTGTTTGACTTGTGGTTTTGTGATATGAAATCCAGCATATCTATCTTGTTTGCTATGTCATAATATAATAATAATAATAATAATAATAATAATAATAATAATAATAATAAATACATCACACAGTCCTAGACACTTGGGAAGTGTTCGACTTGGGATTTTGTGATACGAAATCCAGCATGTCTATCTTGTTTGCTGTGTCATAAAATAATAATAATAATAATAATAATAATAATAATAATAATAATACATCACACAGTCCTAGACACTTGGGAAGTGTTCGACTTGTGATTTTGTGATATGAAATCCAGCATATCTATCTTGTTTGCTGTGTCATAATATAATAATAATAATTAATAATAATAATAATAATAATAATAATAATAATAATAATACATCACACAGTCCTAGACACTTGGGAAGTGTTTGACTTGTGATTTTGTGAAACGAAATCCAGCATGTCTATCTTGTTTGCTGTGTCATAATATAATAATAATAATAATAATAATACATCACACAGTCCTAGACACTTGGGAAGTGTTTGACTTGTGATTTTGTGAAACGAAATCCAGCATGTCTATCTTGTTTGCTGTGTCATAATATAATAATAATAATAATAATAATAGAGGGGACATACTGTGAATAATAACAAGCCCTATTGATGCAGTCATGCCGGCCACATGACCTTGGAGGTGTCTACGGACAACGCCGGCTCTTCAGCTTAGAAATGGAGATGAGCACCAACTCCCAGAGTTGGTCATGACTGGACTTAACGTCAGGGGAAACCTTTACCTTTTTTTAACAATAATAACAATAATAATAATAATAGAGGAGACATACTGTGAATAATAACAAGCCCTATTGAAATGAAGGACCTCCTGACCAGGAATGCCACGGGCATTTTGAGTGCTGTAATGCACGGCTCAAGGTCTGGCCAGAGAAGATTTGGGTTGGATCTATTTATCTCTGTGGGGTTTGTATAATGAGAGGCTCCGTGGCGAAGGCTGTGCATGCGTTTTAATTGCAGTGAGCTTGCAAACTGGGCCCGTCATTGCATCCCTTTTGCTGCTATTTATAAAGCCTCCGAAGACTTGACTCAGCACTTCCCCAAATCTCTCTCCTAAATCCTTTTGCTTGAAATCTTGCAGAGGCTGCAACATTCCTGGGTCTTTCTCCGTCCACTTCCTTTGCAAGGAAGGAAGGAAGCCCTGTGACGCCTTTCTCTTTGCACAACTTTCCTGTGCAATTGTTTTCAGGACTCAGCCAGTGGTGCTTTCTGCATTTTAAATAGGTTTCAGTGGCTTGAAGTACAGTAGAGTCTCACTAATCCAAGCTAAACGGGCCGGCAGAAGCTTGGATAAGCGAATATCTTGGATTATAAGGACTGATCAAGGAAAAGCCTATTAAATATCAAATTAGGTTATGATTTTACAAATTAAGCACCAAAACTTCATGTTATACAACAAATTTGACAGAAAAAGTAGTTCAATACGCAGTAATGTTATGTTGTAATTACGGTATTTACGAATTTAGCACCAAAATATCACGATATATTGGAAACATTGACTACAAAAATGGCTTGGATTATCCAGAGGCTTGGATAAGCGAGGCTTGGATTAGTGAGACTCTACTGTATTCATCTTTAATTAGCTCTAGATTTCATTCTGCTTTAGTGTTTATTGTCCTTAGTTTTTCAATTGTACCATATATACTCGAGTATAAGCCGGCCTGAATATAAGCCGAGGCGCCTAATTTTATCACAAAACTGGGAAAACCTATTGACTCGAGTATAAGACAAAGGAGGGAAATGCAGCAGCTACTGGCAAATTTCAAAAATAAAAATAAATATAGATATGAATAAAATTACATTAATAGGTTAAATGTTTTTGAATGTTTACATAAAATTGTAATTTATGATAATAATAATAAGACTTTAATAAGAATATATTGCATAACATTTCCCTAGCCTAAAATGATACATTTTAATATATTGGGTTTATGGTTCCCGTCCCCTTGATCTGGTCATGTAAGTGTGATTTATTGTTATAATTGTATTATTTTACTTTGTTTAATAATGTGTATTATGTTGTAATGTTTGTGTTGCTTTTATGACTATAAACCGCCCTGAGTCCCATCCGGGAGATAGGGCAGTATATAAATAAAGTTTTATTATTTATTATTATATAAAACTATCTAAGTCTGATTACCTATATACTTGAGTATAAGCCGACCCGAATATAAGCCAGCCAGGATCCTCACTCGAGTATAAGCCGAGGGGAGCTTTTTCTGCCCTAAAAAAGGGCTGAAAAACTAGACTTGTACTCGAGTATATACATTACAGTAGAGTCTCACTTATCCAACATTCACCTATCCAACATTCTGGATTATCCAACGCATTTTTGTAGTCAATGTTTTCAAAACATTAAGCTTCTGTTTCCAGTCTTATTACTCTTTCAGTAATAACTCCGATTGATTTTGATATAAAAGACGGGAGAACGAGGACAAGAAGAAAATTTCTTCGGGCCGATAACGGTGTTTTGCTTGCATTTCTAGACACGCTTCTCTCCATTTTCTGTTTTGCAGAATCTCCTAAAGTGTGAAGAAACTGTCTGGAAACAGGCGATGCTTTGTTTGACTCGGGGCAAGAAAAGCATCTATTCTTCCTGATGCCTTGGGACACCTCCTTCTGACCCAAAAAGCCAAAGTGAGTCTCTCCATATTAATGTATTTGCTAATGCGCCAGCAAATCGGTTTACATATGGCAATTATTCAATGCCTTAAAAACACATACAAAACATAAGCTTAAATATTTGCAAATTAAAAAAACAGATTTACAATCAAAAACACATTCAATTAAAATCACACCATCCAACATAACTTATTTACTCAAAAATCTATATATAAAAAAGGGTAATGAAATTTCGGCCTAGGACAAAACAAAACTACACATCCCAGAAACACTAAACTTGCCAGCACAACCCCTCATCCATGCCTCTACGTTCATACAACAAAAAGAAAAGAAAAATAAAGTCCTAATTAGAGGGAGGGGAATAATTGTTTTTATCCAATTTCTGCCAGTTAGAAGGCTAAGCTCTGCCCACTTGGTCTCCTAGCAACCCACTCAGCCCAGGGGACGGGCAGAGTTAGGCCTCACTTAGGCCTCTTCCACACTGCCTATAAAATACAGATTATCTGATTTTAACTGGATTATATGGCAGTGTAGACTCAAGGCCCTTCCACACAGCTATATAACCCATTTATAATGGACTTAATGTCAGGGGAAAACCTTTACCCTTACTACTACCAATTCCTCAATACTTTATTTCCCATACCACCAGACTTCGCCACAGCAACGCTTGGCCGGGCACAGCTAGTATCTTATATTAAAGTTCAGTTATAGATAGGATGTAGTTTCTCTGTGTGAAGGCTACCATTCTTAATCAATAGTCCAAAGTCTCACTGAAATCCAAAGTCATACTGTATCCTTTGAAGTCCAAAAGCATATGTCTATACTGAAATCCAAAAACATACTTGTTCCATTGAAGTCCAAGAACATACAGCATTGACCTCCACTGAGGTCTAAGGCGAACCGCTAACAAAATGGAGTCCTGAGTCTGAACATGCTCAGTACCATCATAACCATCTACAACTCTATATTAGAGTGCCCACATGGCGCACCAGGAGCTTCTTCCCCTTTTGCTTTGGCTCAGCACTAAGATTACGGCATTACGCTAATCTAATGCGCACCCTAATTTTAAGAAGGTCATTTAGCCAAAAAAGGTGAGCATTAGATTTGAGTGAATGCAATATGTCTCTTGCACGGGTGCCATTTCTTACACAGGTGTTGCACGGGTGCCTCCACTGAGATCTAAAGCGAATTGCTAACAAAATGGAGTCCTGAGTCTGAACATGCTCAGTACCATCACATGTCTGTGGCCTCTCTCACAGTAAAGAGGTCAGTCAAACTGGCAAATCAGCATATACATACACTACAGGTTAGCAAATATATGCATTAATAAATAAATAGTGAAGGCTTGGAAGGTTGCTATTTCCAACAATTGAGCTGTGGGAATTAATTTAAAGATGATGTCCCTCAAAGAGGAGTTCCAGGGACTCCTGAAGGAGCTTCTTCTCCCTTTTGCTTTGGCTCAGCACCGTATTACGCTAATCTAATGTGCACCCTACTTTTAAGAAGGTCATTTAGCCAAAAAAGGTGAGCATTAGATTGAAGTGAATACTGTCAGAGTAATAGCAGCGCAGCAGTAGTTAGATGGAATTAGTGGAACGCAGAACGAAGTGACACCCAGAGACAATAGTAAAACTATATACAAAGTTTTACTGACTTCAGCAATAATCAAGACAAACAGACTTGCAGACAATAGACACAGGCCAGGGGTCCTCAAACTTTTTAAGCCGAGGGCCGGTCCACAATCCTTCAGACTGTTGAGGGGCCGGATTATCATTTGAAAAAAAATACAAACAAATTCCGATGCACATTGCATATGTCTTATTTGTAGTGCAAAATAACAACAACAATGAAAGAACAATACAATATTAAAAAATGAAAACATTTGTAACCAACATAAACCTATCAGGATTTCAATGGGAAGTGTGGGCCTGCTACTGGCCAATGAGATAATCAAGTAGGATTGTTGTTGTTGTGCCTTCAAGTCATGTCAGACTTTAGGCGAGCCTAAGTCTAAAATGTATTTATTTATTTATTATTTATTTACTGCATTTATTTACTACATTTGTATCACACCCTTCTCACCCCAAAGGGGACTCAGAGTGGCTTACAAATTAATATGTACATACAATATATTATATTATTAGCATAACACAATATTAGCATTATATATTACTATATTGAACTATACCACTATACTGTAATATTATTAGTAATATTATGTGTAATATAGAATATAATATTATTATATGGTATTATTATTAGTGTTATATTGTATTACATTATAATATTATTATCAATATTATATGTATATACAATATATTATATTCTAAAACTGAGGGCGGGGGCCAGGTAAATGACCTCGGAGGGCCGCATCCGGCCCCCCGGGCCTTAGTTTGGGGACCCTTGCTCTAGGCAGACAGAACGGAACTGATGCATTCAGTAATGCATACACACTTGTGTCTGGGCACTCCCCAGTTCCAGCCACACATCAAGGTCAACACAGCTTCTTAGTAATTAACTCTTTCCAGACTATGTTACACTCTGGATGATGCAATCAGTATGCAATACTGGCAAGACACAAATTTCATTTAAACTATCTATGCACAAATCCCACATTAACAAATACGATATGTCTGTTGTACGGGTGCCATTTCTTACTTGGGTGTTGTGTCAAGGGTGTTGCGTTTTGCGGCTGCCGGTAGCTGCACTTTAAGGGCCTGAGAGTGGCACTGAAAGTTTTGCCGGGCCCTTCACTGCGTTCTCCTTCCTCCGCAGGGACCCCGTTCCTCCTCCTCCTCCGCGGCAGAGATGAGGACCTCGGAAGAGCCGCCGTCGGCCACCACCGTCTTGCAGCGCTTGCTCCAGGAGCAGCTCCGCTATGGAAACCCCAGTGACAGCCGCACGCTGCTGGCGCTGCATCAGCAAGCCACGGCGGGCGGCGCAGGGCCCTCCTCGGTCCCTGGGGAAGGCCTGGGCCCCTCGGAGCACGCAGGCGGGACCCACGTGGCGCGCCAGGAGCCGCAGGGGCAGGAGATCCCGATGGACGGCGTGGGCGCCATGGAGAAGCAGCTCTCCCCGCGCGGCGGAGGCCCGAACGGCGAGGACCTCCCCACCTACGAAGAGGCCAAGGTCCAGTCACAGTACTTCCGGGGCCAGCCCCACGCCAGCGTCGGGGCCGCCTTCTACGTCACGGGGGTCTCCAACCCGAAGGTGAGGACCGAAGGGCGGCCCACGGTACAGAGGGTCAGCCCCGGAAAGGTCCACCAGGACGAGGGGCTCCGGGACCTCAAGCAGGGCCACGTCCGGTCCCTGAGCGAGAGGCTCATGCAGCTGTCTTTGGCCACCAACGGGGTCAAGGCCCACGCGCCCGTCACCAGCGCCCCGCTCTCGCCGCTCACCCATCACCAGCATCACCAGGGCAGCGACTTCTACAAGAACCCCGGCCCCCCAAAAGGGATGGAGCACCGGGGTCCGCCCCCCGAGTACCCCTACAAGAACCTCTCCAGCCCGCCCTTGGGGTGCAAGCCACAGGAGCCCGGCCACTTCTATGCTGACCATCGGATGTCCCAGCAAAGCCGGGCCGAGGGTCCCATGGTGAGGTACCAGCACCCTCCGGAATACGGATCGTTCAGGTAAGGCAAGCTCCGTCTCTGGAGGCCTTGCAGCAGAGACCGGGTGGGCATCTTCTGGGAATACACAACAAAAATGTATGTGTATATACACTGTTGTAAAACTCCCAGAAATGTAATATAAATCAGGTTTCTACAACTCTATATTAGAGTACTTCTCTTCAAATTATATTGCATATAACAAAATAGCTTTCAAGATATCATCAACAAAGGTACAATTTCCATGTCATAATCTAACAAAGTATACAGTAGAATCTCACTTATCCAACACTCGCTTATCCAACGTTCCGGATTATCCAGCGCATTTTTGTAGTCAATGTTTTCAATACATCGTGATATTTTGGTGCTAAATTCGTAAATATAGTAATTACAACATAATATTACTGCGTATTGAACTACTTTTTCTGTCAAATTTGTTGTACAACATGATGTTTTGGTGCTTAATTTGTAAAATCATAACCTAATTTGATGTGTAATAGGCTTTTCCTTAATCCCTCCTTATTATCCAACATATTCACTTATCCAATGTTCTGCCGGCCCGTTTATGTTGGATAAGTGAGACTCTACTGTACTATTTAAGGAGTAAATAACAGACATAAAGAGATAACCAAGTCCATATTATACCTGGAGTTGTGTGGAATCTTGGGCCAATGTCAATTGTAGTAAAGATATTCAGTCTCCAAAGTACAGTAGAGTCTCACTTATCCAACATAAACGGGCTGGCAGAATGTTGGATAAGTGAATATGTTGCATAATAAGGAGGCATTAAGTAAAAGCCTATTAAACATCAAATTAGGTTATGCTTTTACAAATTAAGCACCAAAACATCATGCTATACCACAAATTTGACAGAAAAAGTAATTCAATATGCAGTAATGCTATGTAGTAATTACTGTATTTACTAATTTAGCACCAAAATATCACGATATATTGAAAACATTGATTACAAAAAAGCGTTGGATAATCCAGAACGTTGGATAAGCGAGTGTTGGATAAGTGAGACTCTACTGTAACAGTTTCTATATTCAAAGGAATTCTTCGTTTGTTGTGTACCAGTTCTTGGCGTTGCATTGGGGCCGGGCTGTGGCGCAGGCTGGTGAGCAGCCTGCTGCAATAAATCACTCTGACCATGAGGTCATGAGCCCTGCATCTTGGATTAGCCCCGCCCTCTTGAGCAGGAGCCACGCCCACCCCTCTAAGCCACGCCCCCTTTCCAGGGGGTGCTGAGTCATATTTTTTCTGGAAAGGGGGCGGCAGGCCAAACAAGTTTGGGAACCACTGCGTTTGATGGTGATGATGGTGATACTGATACGGATCTCTCTTCCTTGGCTGCTGCAGACAGAACCAGGACTTCCCCTTGCTGCCTCCGCCGGGGCGGCCACCCCACCACCACAGCCCGACCTCCTCGCTGACCTCCTTGGGCTCCCTGTCGCTGCTCCAGTCGCTGCCCCCATCGTCCCGCCTCTCCCCCTCGCAGCAGCCCCCGACCCCCAGCCATGGAGACCCCTTCGCCTTCCCCTCGCCGCCCCCGGGCGCACAGCCGCTCTTCCTCGCGGGCCAGCTCCACCAAGGAGACCTCTTCCGCCTCTGCCACCAGCAGCAGCACCATCACCAGCAGCCGCACCAGCACCAGCCGCAGCACCACCAGCCGGGGGATTCGTACTCGGGGCTCCCACGGCCCCCGCCGGCGCCTTCCCCATACCAGCCGGTGCCAGTGGACCCCTTTGCCATAGTCTCCCGGGCGCAGCAGATGGTGGAGATCCTCTCCGAGGAGAACCGTTCCTTGCGCCAGGAGCTGGACGGCTGCTATGAGAAAGTGGCACGGTTGCAGAAGGTAGGTGTTTGCGTATCTACATTTTTATTGTGATTGTTCTGCTAGAGCCCTGAAACACCTTTTCACCACAATCCACACTCTGTCCAGATAATCTAGTAAGTAAAAGTTTCTTTAGAGAACCGTATATAAAATATTTCGGAGCCTCCGGTGGCCTGGTTGAGGACGCAAGCCAAGCGGCAAAGTTTGGTGGGGAAGGACTTTCCAAACTCTTTTATCGCTATGAGAAGTGCCTTCTGGCTTTCAACTGCATATGGTAAATGTTTTCTCCTATACAGTAGAGTCTCACTTATCCAACACTCGCTTATCCAACGTTCTGGATTATCCAACACATTTTTGGAGTCAATGTTTTCAATACATCGTGATATTTTGGTGCTAAATTCGTAAATACAGTAATTACTATGTAGCATTACTGCATATTGAGCTATTTTTTCTGTCAAATTTGTTGTATAACATGATGTTTTGGTGCTTAATTTGTAAAATCATAACCTAATTTGATGTTTAATAGGCTTCTCCTTAATCTCTCCTTATTATCCAACATATTCGCTTATCCAACGTTCTGCCGGCCCGTTTATGTTGGATAAGTGAGACTCTACTGTATATAAAATACTAGCTGTGCCCGGCCACGCGTTGCTGTGTCTGACTCTGGTGGTGTTGGTCAGTCTACATGAGGTTGTATTGATGCTGTGACCTCCACCTTCTTTATACTCACATTAGTAGTAGTATTTGAAGTCTGTTACCTTCTTCAATTTTTGTGTTGATTGATAATTGCTTGAGATCCCTGTTGTCTTTGGTTTGTTGTTAGTTGTAATGTCTGATTCTGCTGAGTGCGGTTTATATTTTTATTGTGGTACAATAGTCTTTTTTTTTGTTTTGCCTGTGTAGGTGTTTATTATTATTGTTGTTGTAGTGGTCATGAAGGCTGGATAAGTTAGATGCTACTGTATTGTTTTTTGGAGGCCCAATGTAGCACTGACTGGCCTCTCAGCCTCAGTGCCTGGCTGTTTCTTGCCTGTGATGGTGTTGATTCTTATTGTTGTTGTTGTTGTCATTGTTATTATTGTAATTGTTTTTTTTGGAGGCCAAGTGTGAATGTAGGGATTGGGGAGGAGGATGAGTTGTGTTGTCAGATTTTGTATTTGTTATAGTCACAATGCGTTGTTGTGAGTTTTGTGGGTCCGGATTGTGGTTTTGTGGTGTGGTTGTGTTGTTACAATTGGGAGGGAATGCTTTTGTGTTGTGTTGTCAAGTTTCGTATTTCTGGGGCGTTTAGTTGTGTTGTTATAGTCATGATGCGTTGTTGTGAGTTTTGTGGGTCCGGATTGTGGTTTTGTGTTGTGGTTGTGTTCTTACAACTGGGAGGCAAGGCTTTTGCGTTGTGTTGTCAAATTTTGTATTTCTGGGGCATTTAATTGTGTTATGGTCACGATGCATTGTTGTGAGTTTTGTGGGTCCGGATTGTGGTTTTGTGGTGTAGTTGTGTTGTTACAACTGGGAGAAAGGGCTTTTGTGTTGTGTTGTCAAGTTTTATATTTCTGGGGCGTTTAGTTGTGTGCCAAGTTTCGTATTTCTGGGGCGTTTAGTTGTGTTGTTATAGTCACAATGCGTTGTTGTAAGTTTTATGGGTCCGGATTGTGGTTTTGTGGTGTGGTTGTGTTGTTACAACCTGGAGGGAAGGCTTTTGCATTGTGTTGCCAAGTTTCGTATTTCTGGGGCGTTTAGTTGTGTTGTTATAGTCATGATGCGTTGTTGTGAGTTTTGTGGGTCCAGTGTGGTTTTATGGTGTGGTTGTGTTGTTACAACTGGGAGGCAAGGCTTTTGCATTGTGTTGCCAAGTTTTGTATTTCTGGGGCGTTTAGTTGTGTTGTTATCGCATGATGCGTTGTTGTGAGTGTTGTGGGTCTGGATTGTGGTTTTGTGGTGTGGTTGTGTTGTTGTAACCTGGAGGCAAGCCTTTTGCATTGTGTTGCCAAATTTCGTATTTCTGGGATGTTTAGTTTTGTTGTTATAGTCACTGCGCAAACAACTTTACCATTTTATATATATAGATTTCGGAGCCTCCGAAATTACTCTTTACAATTACAGTAGAGTCTCACTTATCCAACATAAACGGGCCGGCAGAACGTTGGATAAGCGAATATGTTGGATAATAAGGAGAGATTAAGGAGAAGCCTATTAAACATCTAATTAGGTTATGATTTTACAAATTAAGCACCAAAACATCATGTTATACAACAAATTTGACAGAAAAAGTAGTTCAATACACAGTAATGCTATGTAGTAATTACTGTATTTACGAATTTAGCACCAAAATATCATGATGTATTGAAAACATTGACTACAAAAATGCATTGGATAATTCAGAACGTTGGATAAGCGAGTGTTGGATAAGTGAGACTCTACTGTATCTGGTAATATGCACAAATTGATGGTTGAGTAAATCCAACTGGATATTATATATATAGGGTACTTACACTGGATTGTATTTTGTTTGAATAGATACCATAACAAAGTTTGAGACTATTATTTAGACAACGACAGGAACGGGTTTTATGGTCCATAACCATATTAGCTTAAACCCAGTTCAGACCGGAGGTGGTTTAAAGAATCAGTTACTCACCAATACAGTATGTCAGATACAAGTTCATGTTATAATCGTAACATATAAGGGACCATGTTATATAAAAAGTGTGTGTTAATAACATAACTTACCTTATATTATATTGTATACCATACTTTTCCTTTTTTACCCTCCAAATCTATCCCAACATCCCCTTCCTCATCTTCTGAGCACTCAAAGTCAGACCAGACTACAAAAGTGATATATCTATATATCTTATCTATATCTTCTATATGTGGGCAGCAGACGATACTCTGCTTTCTCCCTGCTGCTTCCTTCTCCGCTTTGTGAGAGTCCATTCATGAGGAAAAGCAGCCTTTTTGGTTTGCTTTGCTTCCTTGTGCTGAACATGAGACTGATTAGGTTTACAAAATGCAAATAAAAACGTATTGGGTGAGTTTCGATTCTCAAGTTTTTGGCGCGCGCCACGCCCACGTGTCAAATATTACCTCGTAAGTACGAATTGAACATATTTGATCTGACTTACGAGGACTAATTAAATAATTGCACACTCTTAGCAGGCACACCTTCTGATTCGTTTAGCACTCTTCATGTGCTCAGAGGCATCATCTGAAAGCAGTACTCGGGGGCCGGGCTGTGGTGCAGGCTGGTGAGCAGCCAGCTGCAATAAATCACTCTGACCAAGAGGTCATGAGTTCGAGGCCAGCCCGTGTCGGGGTGAGCACCCGACAATTAAAATAAAATCTAGCCCCTGCTCATTGTTGACCTAAGCAACCTGAAAGATAGTTGCATCTATCAAGTAGGAAATTTAGGTCCCACTTATATGTGGGGAGTCTAATTTACGACACCATAAAAATCCTCCAGCCGCCGTTGGAATGAGGAAGTTGCTGTTGTAGTGGATGATGAAGCAGCTGCTCCTTCTGTGGCCAGAATCAAGCATACCCTCAGGAAGCTGGAGAAGGTTTAAATTGCCTCTGCGTCTGTCTCTGTCTTTGTTCTATATTATATGGCATTGAATGTTTGCCTTATATGTGTACAATGTGATCCGCCCTGAGTTCCCTTTGCGGTGAGAAAGAAGAGTGGAATATAAATACTGAAAATAAATAGATACCTGCTGTATAGGTCCCTAGAAATGCCACCTTTCAGCCCCCCATACCTGGCCTTTATGTTCATGTTGGGTTTTCTGTGTTTTAGTTGGAGACTGAAATCCAGCAAGTTTCGGAGGCCTACAAAAACCTGGAGAAGTCGTCCTCCAAGCGGGAAACCCTGGAAAAGGCCATGCGGAACAAGCTGGAAGGAGAGATCCGGAGGCTTCACGACTTCAACAGGGATCTCCGAGGTGATAAAACAATTGGAAAAATATTTGCTTTTTTCAGTTTGAAAACCGTGGCGGAATGAAGTGCGTGAGTGGTTTAAGGCCGAGTTCCCTTCCATCAACGAAACCCACCCGAGTTAATTGGAAACTCAACAAAATGCAAAACGTGTTGCAACTTAGCCTTGGCTGAGACTGCTTCTCAGCTTCACTTTTGCAGCCGTGAGAAATTCACAACTTGAAAGGGCTTTGAAGGGGAAATCTGAGGCTTCAACAAAGGCAGGTATCTCTTTCCGATAGGATGCATCTACACTATTGAACTGATCCAGTTTGACACAATTTTCACTGCTATGGCATCCTAGAAGCTTTCGTTTAAAAGATGTTGAAATCTGAGTTGCGTTCCAGCGACAGCCCTTATGAGCCTCGTTTCTCAACTTTTGGCTGCGTTTCTCTTGGCCGGTTGTCAGGAATTTTAGGAACCAAAGCCCCAAACATCTGGAAGAGAACGATTTGGAAAATGTATCGTAACTCCAAAGCCGCATGTAATGTTATGGGTTGAATGCACATCCTGCCTTAAATCCAAGTGGGGTGTAAGTCGGCTGAATCAAGCTATCATATATACTCGAAGATAAGCCGTTTTTCAGCCCTTTTTATGAGCTGAAAAAGCTTCCCCCAGCTTATAATCGGGGCTATTGCTTCCAATATGTGATCTATTTCTCTTCTCCTCCCTTATCAGTGTGTTTTCTTTTGCAAAGCCTCCCTTGCTCTTAATCAAGGGAATGTTTTGAAAAGGGAGATAAGCCCTTGCAAGTCAGGAAGAAGAATATATATATACCCATTAATCTTATAAAAGCATTTCCCCCTGAAATATTTGTTAATCTCTACTACAAATACATAAACATTTCCCCTGCAAGCCTTTGCAATCCCTATGTACCTTTATATTTGTATCTATCTACATTAGTTTTATATATGAATTTCCCCCTCATATGTTTGCAAGTCTTTGCAAATCCTATCTGTATATATAAAAGAGTGATGGCATCAGGGCAGCAGACAAAACCACAAAACTACAGGCTCCCCAACCTCGAAATTTGACAACACAACCCATCATTCACAGCTCTAGGTAGATACAACAAAAAGAAAAGAAAAATAAAGTCCTAATTACAGGGAGAGGAATAATAGTTTTTATCCAATTGCTGTCAGTTTGAAGGCTAAGCTCCGCCCACTTGGTCTCCTATCAACCTACTCAGCCCAGGGACAGGCACAGTTAGGCCTCACTTAGGCCTCTTCCACAGATTATCAGATTTTAACTGGATTATATGGCAGTGTAGACTCAAGGCCCTTCCACACAGCTATATAACCCATTTAGAATCTTATATTATCTGCTTTGAACTGGATTATCTTGACTCCACACTGCCATATAATCCACTTCAGTGTGCATACTAAACATAAAGACAACCATACAACAGACATTCAGTACCACCACTACCTCAACAATTTCTCACCAACACCACCAGACAATGCCACAGCAACGCGTGGCCGGGCACAGCTAGTATACATATAGATATCTAGAGATTTCCATGTACCTGTATATCTGTATCCTATGTGTATACATTATTTTATATATGAATTTCATCTCACATGTTTGCAAGTCTTTGCAAATCCTATGCAGATATAATTATCTATATAGAGGGAGATGTCTAGCTAGATATATATGAATATAGATATATAGGTCTTGTAAATATTGCAGGGGAAATGCATACATACACAGAGATTTCTAGATAGATATAAAGATAAATATATAGGGCTTGCAAATATTGCAGGAAGAAAATGCACATATATAGAGAGACGATTTGCAAACATTTCAAGGGGAAATGCATATGTGAAATTAGTATCTATA
The DNA here is from genome assembly GCF_035594765.1 of Anolis carolinensis. NCBI lineage: Eukaryota > Metazoa > Chordata > Lepidosauria > Squamata > Anolidae > Anolis > Anolis carolinensis. Next base: position 20,809,416 of record NW_026943823.1, read on the forward strand.
ATTATGTATATCTATATCTAGCTCTGCATTGTTTATGTAGGCATTGAATGTTTGCCTGTTACTATGTTGGAAGCTGGCCTGAGTCCATGGGGAGATAGGGCAGGGTACAAATGAAGTGTTATTATTATTATTAAGTTATTGTTACAGAGCTAGTTTACTGTTTTTCTTTGAAATATGGTAAATATTCAAAAACCTTTAACCTACTGATGCCACAAAATAATTTCATTGGGATCTATTTTCATTTTGAAATTTACCAGTAGCTGCTGCATTTTCCACCCTCGTCTTATACTCGAGTCAATACGTTTCCCGTTTTTTTTGGTAAAATTAGGTGCCTTGGCTTATATTAGGGTCAGCTTATACTCGAGTATATACGGTACTTAAATACCCCTTGGCTTTCCTTGCAGAGCGCATGGATACAGCCAACAAGCAGCTGGCGGAGAAAGAATTCGAAGGCTCTGAGGACAACCGGAAAACCATCTCCCAGCTCTTTGCACAAAGTGAGTCCAAGTTTACTCTTACATTAACAACTCTATATACGCCAGAAACCAGCAAAAGTGAAGGTATGAATGTATGCCACATTTCATGCAGTAATGTTTTGCATTCAAAACAGTTCACGGGAGAGCAAAGACAACGCTAATACTTTGCAGCTAGAGCAGTGGTTCCCAGCCTGTGGTCCATGGACCACCAATAGTCTGCAAGAACTGAAATATGGTCCACGGCCTCACCTTTACTACACCTACTGATGCCTCAACTAATGTAATTTTTTGGTATCTATATTTCTGAAATTTACCACACTCAATGTTTTCCCAGGTTTTTTTGTGGTAGAATTAGGTGCTTCGGCTTATATTCGGGTCGGCTTATACTATAAAACAAATAACTAGTGGAGGCTTGAGAAGGTTGCTATTTCCAACACTCCAAAGAGTCACCACTCCTGCACAGAGAAGCATTGTTTGCCCAATTTCTTTGGAAGAACTTTATAAGTCCCACAACTTTAAGAACGCTCAGAGCATTTTAAAGACTCATCTCACCCAGCATATTGAATTATTGCCAACTGGCAAATGGTACACGGTGACAAAGACAAGGACAAACATGTTAATGTGGGTTTTTGTGTATTGATAGTGTTTAAATGCAATTTGTGCCATGCTTGTATTGCATCGTCCAGATTGTACCATAATGTGGAAAGAGTTAATTGCCAAGAAGCTATGATGACCTTGATGTGTGGCTGGAACTAGGGAGTATCCAGACACAAGTGTTTGTGCTTAACGATTGCATCAGTTCAGTTCTGTTCAGTTGAGTTCTGTCTGCCTAGAGTTCGAGTCAAGTTCTGTTGGAGAACAGAGCAGTCCTGTGTTCGTCTGTCGTCTGCAAGTCTGTTTGTGTTGATTATTGCTGCATACAGTAAAACTTTGTAAATAGTTTTACCAACATCTCTTGAGTGTCTCTTCGTTCTGCTTTTCACTGCTTCCATCCAACTACTGCTGCGCTGCAAATACTCTGACAAAACAGACTGAAGGATAGCTTTTATCCTAGAGCTGTGGCTATGCTGAACTCCATGGCTTCGTATTGATGTGGCATTGGGAGCTGTGCGGTGGTGATGGGAGTGTAGAGGGATGAGTGTGTTGTTTCTGTGATGTGTGCTGGAGAAGGCATTTAATTTCATTGTGCAATAGCACAATGACAATAACGCTATTCTATTCTAAAGATAAAGAGACCCAGAGGGAGAAGGAGAAGCTGGAGGTGGAGCTGGTGGGCGTCCGCTCCGCCAACGAGGAGCAGCGGCGGCACATCGAGATCCGCGACCAGGCGCTCAACAACGCTCAGGCCAAGGTGGTCAAGCTGGAGGAAGAGGTATCATTATCATCATTAGTATTATATACAGTAGAGCAGGGGTCCTCAAACTTTTTGAGCGGAGGAGGGCTGGTTCATGGTCCCTCAGACTGTTGGGGGATTGGACTATGATGAAATAGTCCAAAATTAGGATTGTTGTTGTTGTGTGCCTTCAAGTCGTTTCAGACTTAGATCAACCCTAAGTCTAAAGTTTAGGACAGGGGCCAGGTCAATGATCTTGGAGGGCCGCATTCGGCCCACGGACCTTAGTTTGGGGACCCCTGCAGTCTCACTTATCCAAGCTAAACGGGCCGGCAGAAGTTTGGATAAGTGAATATCTTGGATAATAAGGAGGGATTAAGGAAAAGCCTATTAAACATCAAATTAGGTTATGATTTTACAAAACTTCATGTTACACAACAAATTGGACAGAAAAAGTAGTTCAATACGCAGTAATGTTATGTTGTAATTACTGTATTTACTAATTTAGCACCAAAATATCACGATATATTGAAAAAATCGACTACAAAAATGGCTTGGATAATCCAGAGGCTTGGATAAGCGAGGCTTGGATAAGTGAGACTCTACTGTATTTATTTATATTTAAGAAGTAAGTCGCTCCCTGGATCGAAGGAATCAGTAGAGAAAGCCGCTTTGATGTGATGTGATTTTTATGCTTTTGTGGTTTCAACCTGGATTGTTTTGATATTAATATTGTTTCATACTGTTTTAATCTATATATATAAAAGAGTGATGGCATCAGGGCAGCGGACAAAACAACAAAACTACAGGCCCCCCAACCTCAAAATTTGACAACACAACCCATCATTCACGGCTCTAGGTTGATACAACAAAAAGAAAAGAAAAATAAAGTCCTAATTACAGGGAGAGGAATAATAGTTTTTATCCAATTGCTGTCAGTTTGAAGGCTAAGCTCCGCCCACTTGGTCTCCTATCAACCTACTCAGCCCAGGAGACAGGCAGACTTAGGCCTCACTTAGGCCTCTTCCACAGATTATCAGATTTTAACTGGATTATATGGCAGTGTAGACTCAAGGCCCTTCCACACAGCTATATAACCCATTTATAATCTTATATTATCTGCTTTGAACTGGATTATCTTGAGTCCACACTGCCATATAATACACTTCAGTGTGCATACTAAACATAAAGACAACCATACAACAGACATTCAATACTTGAGTGCTTCAAATTAGTTAAATACTCATAACTTTGTACACAACCTTATGTGTACACTACCACTACCTCAACAATTTCTCACCAACACCACCAGACAACGCCACAGCAACGCGTGACCGGGCACAACTAGTATTTGTATATTCAGTTGTACTGAAATGCTTTTAGTTGTGAGCCACTTTGAGTCTCCGTATGGAGTGAAAAAGCTGGATCTAAATATAATATAATAATAATACAGTAGAGTCTCACTTATCCAAGCTTTGCTTATCCAAGCTATTTTTGTAGTCAATGTTTTCAATATATTGTGATATTTTGGTGCTAAATTCGTCAATACAGTAATTACAACATAACATTACTGCGTATTGAACTACTTTTTCTGTCAAATTTGTTGTATAACATGATGTTTGCAAAACATCAAAAACCAAGTTTTGGCAGTTTAATCAACTTTCCCCATATTTTATGATAGAACCAATTAGGAAATGGTATTTCAACCCAGGAATACAAATTGAGTTGCATAGTGTTATAGACCACTTTGGGCAGCTTTCTGGGGGACACCTCCATAGCTGGGCCACAAGCGGAGTGATTCCAACGCATTGTCCATTTGCAGCAACAGGAAAACATCTGGGTTGTTTTGCAACTGCTTTCCTTAACTCTCCATTTTGGTCTGGGAGTAATTTTCCAGAGGTGGTTTTTGAGGGTTGCAACTTTTTATTTTAAAACAAGCAAACAGAGAGGGACTCGGTCGTAAGCGGAAAGCGTAACCAAGATGGGCTTGGCACTCCAGGCGGTACAGGCATAGAGGCGCCTTGTTTGGGAACAGACTTTGCAAAATTGCAAAATTGCCATATCTCTAGAGCACTGGGTTGAAAGTATATATTATTGCCCTGAAATCTTTAATTGCCTTTTAAAAAAATGAACCAAATCCTGCATTTAGAGATGTGTGTGTGGCATATAGTTGCATCTCTGTAGCTGTCTCTCTTGGTTTTTTTTAAATATGTTTATATTGTAAACACCAGTGGAATAATAACAATCCATCACCATTTCAGTATACACATCTATATATATAAAAGAGTGATGGCATCACGGCGACCGACAAAACAACAAAACTACAGGCCCCCCCCCAACCTCAAAATTTGACAACCCAACCCATCATCCATGCCTCTAGGTTGATACAACAAAAAGAAAAGAAAAATAAAGTCCTAATTTGAGAGAGAGGAATAATTGCTTTTATTCAATTTCTGCCAGTTAGAAGGCTAAGCTCCTCCAACTTGGTCTCCTAGCAACCCAATAAAAAATAATAAAAAACACTAAAAATTAATACAATAAAATACTATAATAACAGAAAATAACTAAAAAGAATACAAGACAATAATAAAATGTAATAAATAAAAATATAACTTACAATAAAATTAATTAAAAAATGCAAATAACGTCAAATAAAAATTACACAACAATTTTTAACCAATACCACCACCACTTTGCCACAGCAACGCGTGGCCGGGCACAGCTAGTTTCTCATATATAAAACCCATCAGGCCTTTCTCCTTTTCTAATTCCCATTTTAAAATGGCTGTCTCTCTTGGTGTCGTTTTCGGGGTTTTGTTATTTGTCTCAATCGAGATAAAAGCAGGGTGTAAACAAACAAAAACAACAACTTCAACCCAGTGAACAAGAGACTTGCAAGTGCCCAAGAAATCCAGTCCTTTGCTCAGTTCTTGCAAAGTCTGGGCAGCCTTGGCTTCCTTGATGGAATGCGGTTTCCTTCCTTCCCAACTGCTTCTCTTTTTGCCAAGAACGATTGTCTTTTCCAACAAAGTCGCATTCAGGAAATGCTATTGTTTCCAATTAAGCTGCTTCTTTGTCCCTCTCTTCTCGTGTTACATATTATCCCCAGCTTCCACATCCAGCAAATGCAATTCCTTCCCGGCCAGAGTTCTTGCTCCTTAGCAACTCTTATTTATATTTATTTATTTATTTGCATCACTTCTACCCCGCCTTTCTCTCCGAAGAGACTCAAAGCGGCTTACAGTAAATAGGCAAAAATTCAATACCTAAAAACAATGTAAAAACAACAATTCATATAAAACAATCTACAAAACAACACTTCATATAAAACAAATACCATTACAAAATAAAATCACATTATATAAAATTTTAAGAATGTCCAAGATTAAAATCCAACTCTTACCGCCTCCATCTGTGAAGTCAAGAAATGCAATAGCTTGCTTTACTCCTCAGAAGCTTTCTTATTCTAGTGGAATATTAGTTATGTCCTATTGTAATTTGCTGCTGAGTGTTGTTGTTGTTGTTGTTGTGTGCATAAGTTTTCCCTACTTACAGGCCCGGGCTGTGGCGCAGGCTGGTGAGCAGCCAGCTGCAACAAATCACTCTGACCAAGAGGTCATGAGTTCGAGGCCAGCTCGGAGCCTGTGTTTGTCTCTGTCTTTGTTCTATGTTAAGGCATTGAATGTTTGCCTTATATGTGTAACTAGCTGTGCCCGGCCACGCGTTGCTGTGGAAGTATGGTGGTATGGGAAATAAAGTATTGAGGAGTTGGTGGTAGTTAAGGTAAAGGGTAAAGGACATTAAGTCCATTATAAACGGGTTATATAGCTGTGTGGAAGGGCCTTGAGTCTACACTGCCATATAATCCAGTTCAAATCTGATAATCTATTTTATAGGCAGTGTGGAAGAGGCCTAAGTGAGGCCTAACTCTGCCTGTTCCCTGGGCTGAGTGGGCAGCAATTGGATAGAAACAATTCTTCCTCTCCCTCTAATTAGGACTTTATTTTTCTTTTCTTTTTGTTGTATGAACGTAGAGGCATGGATGAGGGGTTGTGCTGCCAAGTTTAGTGTTTCTGAGATGTGTTGTTTTGTTGTTTTGTCCTAGACTGAAATTTCATTACCATATATATATATATATATATATATATATATATATATATATATAAAAAGGAGGGGGACATAGGAGTTGTAGTTTTACAAGGTCTTTAGTTTTCTCGGCCAAAGAGAAGGATTCCAAAGCATTCGACCACAGCAGTTAAAAAGTGCTGCCAAACTGCATTCATTCCACCCAAGGCTCTGGGAGACCAGGGTTCAAATGCTGACTCCGCCATGGAAAGCCTTGGCCAAGTCCCGTTCTCTCAGCCTTGGAAGAAAGGCAGGGTCAAAGCTCCTCTAAATAATAAACCCTGCGGAGAAAATCCCATGACGGATTAACTTCAGGGTAGGGGTGTGCAGTTTGATTAAACTCCGTTCTGTTTTCGGTGTCCAGATAATATATATATATTATCCACCCTGAGTTCCCTTCGGGGTGAGAAGGGCGGAATATAAATACTGTGAATAAATAAAATAAATAATACTTAGGGAAACCCTAAAAATGGATCTGGGGATCTACCGAAATCTGGACACCGAAAACAGAACGGAGTTTAATCAAACTGCACACCCCTACCCTGAAGTTAATCCGTCATGGGATTTTCTCCGCAGGGTTTATTATTTAGAGGAGCTTTGACCCTGCTTTTCTTCCAAGGCTGAGAGAACGGGACTTGGCCAAGGCTTTCCATGGCGGAGTCAGCATTTGAACCCTGGTCTCCCAGAGCCTTGGGTGGAATGAATGCAGTTTGGCAGCACTTTTTAACTGCTGTGGTCGAATGCTTTGGAATCCTTCTCTTTGGCCAAGAAAACGAAAGACCTTGTAAAACTACAACTCCTATGTCCCCCTCCCATCTCTATGTGGGGTGTTTTCCCCAAAAGCAAAAGAATGCCGTACCGCAGAGAAAAGATTAACGTCATCCGCACGGCCCTTCTTCCGCCAAACTCCCCTGCTGAGTCTTGGCAGACTTCGAGAAAGGCTGTTTCCACTTCCAGAAACATGCTCAGACTTTGGATGATGTTAATCAAAACCATCTGCCTTCGGCTGCCTCGGAAAATGGGGCAATTCTGGACAGAACGGGGCTACAAGCCGCTAAAATCGGAACGAAGGAGAAACCGTGGATTTTTCATTCTGTTTGCTTTGCAGTTGAGACCGAGAGGGATGAGGCATACCTGAGACACTCCATAGGCCTGTGCAATCCATGAAAGAAATGTTTCAAAAATCATTACAAAATTAGGGAGACGATGGCGTTTTGTTTCTAAAGTGTTTCTTAAGCAGTGATGGCCAACCTATGACACGCGTGTCAGCACTGACACGCCTAGCCATTTTTGCTGACACGTTGCCGCATGCAGATTGATTGGATGACTAATGTCTTTTGTGGCCAAATTTGGTGTGGTTTGGTCCAGTGGTTTTGTTGTTTACTCCATGGGAATTATGCACATTACACTTTTATATATATTATATCATTCTATTATTATTCTGGCTTGGAGCCTCCGGTGGCCTAGGGGATAAAAGCCTCGTGACTTGAAGGTTGGGTTGCTGACCTGAAAGCTGCCAGGTTCGGATCCCACCCGGGGAGAGTGTGGATGAGCTCCCTCTCTCAGCTCCAGCTCCATGATTCTCTGTGCAGGAGTGGTGACTCTTTGGAGTGTTGGAAATAGCAACCTTCTCAAGCCTCCACTAGTTATTTGTATACAATATATACATACATACACACACACACACACACACACACACATCATTCTATTATTATTCTACTAGCTGTGCCCGGTCACGCGTTGCTGTGCCGTTGTCTGGTGGTGTTGGTGAGAAATTGTTGAGGTAGTGGTGGTATTGAATGCCTGTTGTATGGTTGTCTTTATGTTTAGTATGCACACTGAAGTGGATTATATGGCAGTGTGGACTCAAGATAATCCAGTTCAAAGCAGATAATATAAGATTCTAAATGGGTTATATAGCTGTGTGGAAGGGCCTGGAGTCTACACTGCCATATAATCCAGTTAAAATCTGATAATCTGTGGAAGAAGCCTAAGTGAGGCCTAAGTCTGCCTGTCCCCTGGGCTGAATAGGTTGCTAGGAGACCAAGTGGGCAGAGCTTAGCCTTCAAACTGGCAGCAATTGAATAAAAACTATTATTCCTCTCCCTGTAATTAGAACTTTATTTTTCTTTTCTTTTTGTTGTATCAACCTAGAGCCGTGAATGATGGGTTGTGTTGTCAAATTTCGAGGTTGGGGGGCCTGTAGTTTTGTTGTTTTGTCCACTGCCCTGATGCCATCACTCATATGTGTTCATTCTATTATTCTATTATTCGTGTAGTATATTATTATAATATTACTATTATATTATTATTATATTATTATTCATTATTCATGACTACATTGAAACTAGAATAGAGAGAAATCAGCATGGAAACTGCAAGAGGTGCCATAGATTGTTGTACGTGGAAATAATGGTAGTAAATAGTTTCTGATTTATTAAATCCAGTTATATATTTACAATTATATATTTTTGTTATTTAAACTATACATATTGCGAAATTATGTTTTTTTTTCCTCAAAGTGACACACCACCCAAGTCATGCTAGGTTTTTTAGTGAATTTTGACACACCAAGCACCATCATTGTTCTAAAGTGTCGTTAGTGAAAATCTCATTACTATAACGAGAGTAACGGAATTTTGTTACAGTAATTGCTCAAGTCAGGAAAATTCAGGGGTGCCTTTCTCCCTCATTGTTAGAGCTGTTGGCATGAAACTTGCTACAATTATAGAACACATTGATCACTGTGAGTCCATCAAGTTTCAGAACGTTTCACTTATCCACGGATTTTTGGGGATTTTCAAAGTTTTTGAAAACAATTTAAAAAACTCCCAAGACCAATCTCCTTGAATTTTCTCTACAATGACACAAGATAACAGGAGATCATTCCCTCCAAGTTTCAGAAATATTCATACACCTACTGATTTTAATAATAATGAAATCCAGCATATCCGAAAATACATCACACAGTCCTAGACACTTGGGAAGTGTTCGACTTGTGGTTTTGTGATACAAAATCCAGCATATCTATCTTGTTTGCTGTGTCATATAATAATAATAATAACAATAATAATAATAAATACATCACACAGTCCTAGACACTTGGGAAGTGTTCGACTTGTGATTTTGTGATACGTAATCCAGCATATCTATCTTGTTTGCTGTGTCATACAATAATAATAATAATAATAATAATAATAATAATAATAATAATAAATCCTAGACACTTGGGAAGTGTTCGACTTGTGATTTTGTGATACGAAATCCAGCATGTCTATCTTGTTTGCTGTGTCATACAATAATAATAATAATAATAATAATAATAATAATAATAATAATCAATCCTAGACACTTGGGAAGTGTTCGACTTGTGATTTTGTGATACGAAATCCAGCATGTCTATCTTGTTTGCTGTGTCATACAATAATAATAATAATAATAATAATAATAATAATAATAATAATAATAATCAATCCTAGACACTTGGGAAGTGTTCGACTTGTGATTTTGTGATACGAAATCCAGCATGTCTATCTTGTTTGCTGTGTCATATTATTATTATTATTATTATTATTATTATTATTATTATTTATATCCTGCCACCATCTCCCTAAGGGACTCGGGGCAGCTCACAGAACACTCAAGGTGTGACATATAAAATACAACAAGTGAAAATGAAACAATTCTCTGCCACAGGGCTCCGTACCTTCCCAAACTACATTTCCAAGAACTCTGTCCCAAATGCCAAAGCCAGACAATGTCATGGGAATGTGTCTCAGTGTCAAGACGGCTTGACACCCTGCTTGTTATTTCTTTCTCTCTCTTTAGCTGAAGAAGAAGCAGGTTTATGTTGAGAAGGTCGAGAAGATGCAGCAGGCGCTGGTCCAGCTGCAGGCGGCCTGTGAAAAGCGCGAACAGCTGGAGCACCGACTCCGGACTCGGCTGGAGAGGGAGCTGGAGTCCCTCCGGATGCAGCAGGTAATGCAAGCACGGGGTTATTGTTGTTGTTGTTGTTGGATACAGTATGACTTTGGATTTCAGTGAGTGCAATTATACTTTGGACTATGGTCTACTGATTAAGAATGATGTTGTTGAAGTCTCTAAAAGCATACATACATGCATCCACCTCCACTGAGGCAGTCTGTAAGGCAGACTGATTCTATTGAAGTCCAAGAACATACCTCTCAATTGAAGTACAAACACATACTAATAACAAAATGGAGTCCTGAGCCTGAACATGCTCAGTACAATCACATGTCTATAACCCCTCCCACACCAAAGAGTGTGGCAAATTGACAGACACATAGAATACTGATTAGCAAAAATATACATTAAATAATGAACAGTGAAAGGCTTGCGAGGTGAATATAAAATGGAGTCCTGAGTCTGAACATGCTCAGTACAATCACACGATCCCTTCGCTCATCAGGGGAAGCTCTCCTGTCCCCACTCCCGATATCCCAGACCCGCCTTGTGGGAACAAGGGAGAGGGCCTTTTCTGCTGTGGCCCCCCGATTGTGGAATTCTCTGCCCGCGGAGATTAGGCAAGCCCCCACACTAGCAGCCTTCAAGAAAGACTTGAAAACATGGCTCTTTCGCTGCGCTTTTGGAGAGTAACCATTTTATATTTCTTTCCCGTTGCTCCCCCTAATATCTAACCTCCAGAATATCCCACTCCCTTATGACCCTGTTCGCTGTGGTTTTTATTTTTATGTCTTTCTCACCCCGAGTTTTAACTTAAAGTTCATGTGGTCTGCCCTTGTTTTTATTGTCTCCTTGTTTTATTTTGTAATGGATATTATTTACTGTATTGTTTACTGTATTGTGGTGTGCTGTTCTTTTATATGCTGTTTACATTGTATTGTTTTGGGCGTGGCCCCATGTAAGCCGCCCCGAGTCCCCATTGGGGAGATGGTGGCGGGGTATAAATAAAGTTTTATTATTATTATTATTATTATGTCTATAACCCCTTCCACACCAAAGAGTGTGGCAAATCAACAGACACATAGAATACAGGTTAGCAAAAATATACATTATATAATGAACAGTGAAAGGCTTGGTGGGTGAATATAAAATGGAGTCCTGAGTCTGAACATGCTCAGTACAATCATATGTCTATAATCCCTCCCACACCAAAGAGGTAAGTCAAACTGGTAAATCAACATATACATACACTACAGGTTAGCAAATACGAGGGCTATCCAGAAAATAGATTACGTTTTGGAATTAAAAAAGAACAAAGTATAAGAGAAAACATGTACCATATGCAGTTGAAAGTCACACCCAAATACCACTTCTCAACATAGTCCCCATTGAAATCTAGACACTTCTCATAGCGATAAACAAGTTTGGAAAGTCCTTCCCCACCAAACTTTGCCGCTTGGCTTGCGTCCTCAACCAGGCGGGCGTCCCTTCTCGCACCTGCGCATGTGCATGTGCTCAGCTTTCCCCCACACGTGTCCTGGATCACTCTTCTAAGGTTTTGCAAGAAGCACACCTTTCCTGTCCCAAAAAAATGGTCGCCAAAACCTTCCTTGCAAGCATTTGTAAAACAGAAAAGCGATCCAGGACGAGCGTGGGGAAAAGTTGAGCGCATGCACATGCGCAGCTGCGGGATGCAAGCCAAGTGGCAAAGTTTGGTGGGGAAGGACTTTCCAAACTCTTTTATCGCTATGATAAGTGCCTAGATTTGAATGGCGACTATGTTGAGACGTGGTATTTGGGTCTGGCTTTCAACTGCATGTGGTAAATGTTTTCTCCTATACTTTGTTCATTTTTACTTCCAAAACGTAATCTACTTTCTGGATAGCCCTCGGATGTACATTAACAAACACATAGTGAAGGCTTGGAAGGTTGCTATTTCCAACATACGGAGGGCCTACAGATCCCATCAAAAGCATTCAGTTCTTCTCTAATTGATCAATACAGTGGATTAGCACCTCTCCATAGGTGCGCAGCCTGGGCATCGCTGTCGCTTGACCACTCTCTGGTCCTGCCTGCCTTACTTTCCGCAGCGCCAAGGCAGCTCACAGCCGTCCGGCGCCTCGGAGTACAACGCAGCCGCCTTGATGGAGCTCCTGCGGGAGAAAGAGGAGCGCATCCTGGCCCTGGAAGCGGACATGACCAAGTGGGAGCAGAAGTACCTGGAGGAGAGCGTCATGCGCCAGTTCGCCCTGGACGCCGCGGCCTCCGTGGCTGCTCAGAGGTAAGCAAAGGAGTGCAATGTGGGCCAGGTAATGCTACTATTAGGTGGATCTGTAATGGGTTAATCAATTGAACCCAAAGGGTGCTTCTCCCCAGTGCTTCCTCTTCTTCATCTGCTCCCCCTGTGGCCGGAATCAAGCATTCCCTCAGGAATTGCCTCTGCGTCTGTCTCTGTCTCTGTTCTATGTTTATATGGCACTGAAAGTTTGCCTTTTATGTGTACAATGTGATCCACCCTGAGTCCCCTTCGAGGTGGGAAAGAAGGGCAGAATATAAATACTGTAAATAAATAAATGACAGGGAACGAGATTCCATTTGAATATGAGGAAGAATGTCCTGACTGTAAGAAGAGCCGTTCAGCAGTGGAACTCTCTGCCTCAGAGTCTGGTGGTGTTGCAGAATTTTGTTTGAACGTGGGTGAAGAAAGCAGACTGACAGCAGAAGTTGTCTTCAAGATAGTTTACTTTTGGCCAAGAGCAGATGACAATGTAACCTCCTTCCCTTGATGATATGATTTATTTGCACTCTTAGCACTTTGGCCTAGATTCTTTGAACTTTATCCATGAATTTAACATTTTATCTTGTATGTGGTTTTATAACTTGTTTTTATGGTTTGATTATTGGTTTCATTGGTTTCTTGTCTTGTTTTTATTGTTCTATTCAGGCTTGGCCCCATGTAAGCCGCCCCTAGTCCCTTCGGGGAGATGGGGCGGGGTATAAGAATAAAATTATTATTATTATTATTATTATTATTATTATTATTATTATTATTATTATTATTATTATGTTAGCTAATGCCCATAAAACGCAATGCCACACCTTGCCTGTAGTGGCTTTCCAATTTATACAATTTTACAGAAGCATGCGCAGAAAGCTAACTGACCATGGAATTTGCTGACTATTATAATCCTTTTGGACATGCGTAGTTGCCTTGTAACTTATATAACTCATTACTCATCACATCAGGTGAAGTGTCCATAGTTTGCTCCACGTATGCACTGTCCTCAGGTGACATGTTCATAGTTCATCCCACGTATGCATCATCCAGCAGCCAAACCATTACTGCAGTTTGCATGACCTTATATTGTGAGCAAAGAGCAAATGTCAGGCAGAACATGTCCTGTCAACACTTTCATGGAAAAACAAGATTTTTGAGTAAGGGTCATCTAAGTAAGGAATTTTTAGGGTCTTTAAATAAAAAGGGGCCGGGCTGTGGCGCAGCTGGCTAGTAACCAGCTGCTATAAATCACTACTGACCGATAGGCCATGAGTTCGAAGCCCGGGTCAGGTTAAGCCTCCGACCATTAATAGCCCTGGCTTGCTGTTGACCTATGCAGCCCCAAAAGACAGTTGCATCTGTCAATTAGGGAAATTTAGGGACACTTTATGCGGGAGGCTAATTTACAACACCATAAAACTGCCAGCAAAACATGAGGAAAGGAATGAGGAAGTACAGACACGACTGGACAGTGAAGCAACAGCTCCCCCTGTGGCCGGAATCGTGAAGCTGGAAAAATGTTAAAAATGCCTCTGAGTCTGTCTAATGTATGTTGTTTGTCTGTTGGCATTGAATGTTTGCCATATATGTGTTCATCGTAATCCGCCCTGAGTCCCCTTCGGGGTGAGAAAGAAGGGCGGAATATAAATACTGTAAATAAATAATAAATAAATAAAATATTCAAGAGCTGCTCCATTAGTGGAAGCTTCTTTCTTGGAGGCTTTAAAACAGGCTGGGTGGCCATGTGTTGGGGAGGCTGTGTTCTTTTCCTGCATGGCAGAATGGGGTTGGACTAGATGGCCCATGGGGTCTCTTCCAACTCTATCATTCTGTGATTATTCTGTGACTGACCGCTCTTCCCCTTCGGCCGCAGGGACACCTCCACGGCCATCGGCCACTCGCCCAGCGCCAGCTACGACACTTCGCTGGAGGCCCGGATCCAGAAGGAAGAGGAGGAGATCCTGATGGCCAACCGGAGGTGCCTGGACATGGAGGGCAGGTCAGACCCCGCTTTCTTTGCATCCTTCAACAAGGACAGTTCCAGCCGTTGTCATAAATACTTTTCAAACATCAAAACACATTGAAAGTTTGGTCCAGATCAGATGTCAGCTGGGTTCAGTGCTGTCTGGGTAAGGGTGAACTACAACTCCCAGATCCCAGGTCAGTCACCTGCAAACCAGGCCTGTATGCACAGTTGGCCATGTTGGGTCTGTGTTGCCAAGTTTGGTCCGGATCAGATGTCACCTGGGTTCAGTGCTTTCTGGATAAGGGTGAACTATAACTCCCGAAATCAAGGTCCATTCCCACTAACCCCTTCAGTATGTTCAGTTGGGCATGGGGCTTCTCTGTGCCAAGTTTGGTCCCAGTCCATTGTCAATGGGGGTCACAGTATCAGTAAAAGTACTGCAAGTCCCATCATCCATGGCAAGTGTAGGTTCACAGTGCTCTCTGGATGTTGGTCACGTACAACTCCTGTAAATCTTGGTGAATTCTCCCCAAACCTTTTGTTCAGTTGCTGGTCAATTCCTCTGTTAACTGTGTGCCATAGGAAAGGGTTAAGGGAGAGGTAGTGGGCGCGGTCATGCAAATTAAGGAAGCCTGGGATGTCCATTCTGGAGGCAAAACAGAACATCTAGGGTGAAATGGTCCCTGCATGAAAGCCTTCACTTGGGTGATGGGCAGGATGGTGTTTGTGGAGGGACATGGGCAGGGCTCTTGGACATGTTTATGGCACTCGCTATAACCTGCAATGTCGTTGGAGGGAAGGCCATTGGTGTCCCCTGAGTCGTGGGAGCTAGAGCTATTTGTGGAAGTGGCCACACACACATACATATTTTCACTTTTTTATGTGTGTAGGTATTAAATAGCTTTCAGCTTTGCATGTTCTGAGACCGGCAACTAACGGGTGTCTTCCCCTTCCAGGATCAAGACGCTGCATGCGCAGATCATCGAGAAGGACGCCATGATCAAGGTGCTGCAGCAGCGCTCCCGCAAGGAGGCCGGCAGGGCCGAGCCGCTCTCCTCCATGCGCCCGGCCAAGTCGCTGATGTCCATCTCCAACGCGGGCGCTTCCTCTTCCTCGGGCCCGGCCCCGCTCTCCTCCTCCTCCGCCCTCAGCAGCACTCCCATCCCGGAGGAGCGGCGCGAGGACCGGAGCTGGAAGGGCAGCCTAGGTGAGCATGGCGCCTCCCTCACACACGCAGACCATACAAACAGGAGTGTCTTTAATGTGTCATTGTAGGCTTTCATGGCTGGAATCCCTGGGTTTGAGTTTTGTGGACTGTCTGGCCATGTTCCAGCAGCATTCTCTCCTGACATTTCTCCTGCATCTGTGGCCAATGGCATCTTCAGAGATTCTGTTGGAAGTGAAGCAAGTGGAGTGTACGAGGGTTATCCAGAAAGTAGATTACTGTTACACCCCAAGGCAGCGTGAGTCCTCGAAAACCAGACAGGAGTCAATATAACATATAATATCTTTATTAAAACGAATATATATCCAGATGAAAATAGTTATAGAGTTTGAGAAGGAAATAGTTCTTTCTGAAAAGTCAATAATGATCCCAGATGGGTAAAAGGAAAGGTCCAATATTACAATCTACAATGAGAACTCGTTAGCTCTCCCAAGTCCATGAATTGCAACAAGGAAACAAGGTTGGCAGGAAGCAGAGTTCAATCCACTGGCGATACTTCGTAGTGATCAAGGCAGCAAAGTTGTCAAAGCAGAGGCAAACTTGAAACAGGAACAAGGAAATAACAACCGGAGTAAAATCAAGGTCTACTCGAGAGTCGCAGCTCAGCTCGGCCCGACTGAAACTGGAACTGGAAATACTTGGCTTGGAAACTGGAGCTAGAAACGGAGATACCTCTCTCCAATAAAGCAACGTTGACACCGCAAAGAATCTACAGTGCAAAACACTTTTAAGGATCCTAAACTGAATCCCAAGTAGGGAGAGCAATACTCCCAAAAAGTTCCCATGGGAACTCTAACCATTATCCCCTCGGGACGCCAGACGTTGACTTCTACGAAGGCCTTGTTTAACACTTCTCTCACGATTCAGAAATTCTCTCCAATTAAAACCCGCATTCTCAGGTGAGCTGAGAACATCTGACCCAGACAAGGGAGACTCCCTTCCAATTAACTGCTCTTCCTGGCTAATTTCTCCAGGCACCTGGAGATGCAAAGGGTTCTCAGAACTGGGTGAAAAGTCATTATATATACACACACACATACTCCACTTGCCTCATTTCCAACAGACCTCTGAAGTCTCAACTACTGGAGGTTTTGAAGGCTGTGTCGGGAGCGGTTGCATAGTGCTTTCCTGCCTTGCAGGAGGGGGTTGGTCTGGATGGGCTTTGGTGCCCCTTCCGGTTCTGTGTGTCTGTGTGCCAATGCGCATGTGCTGTTCCTTCCGCCCCGCCAGGTGTGCTGCTGGGCACAGAGTGCCGCTCCGAGTCCATCCCTTCCACCCCGTCGCCGGTGATGCCTTCCACGCCGCTGCTGTCCGCTCATTGCAAGACGGGCAGCCGGGACTGCAGCACGCAGACCGATCAGAACAAGGGCCCCACCTCTGCAGCCGCGTCCAGCCCTTCGGTGCAGGCCAGGCTCCCAGGTGCGAATCTGGCCTACGTCTCGGACAAAGCAGGTAAAGCATTGTACAGTTGTGTTATGAATGACTTTTTGTTGTTGTTGTTGTTGTTGTTGTTATTATTCCAAGCTCTAATAATAATCTATATATATAAAAGAGTAAAGGTGTCCGTTCCTCCAACTAAACAACAAAAGTATAAGCCCCAGAATCTAGAAATTTGGCAACACAACCCACCATCCTTGCCCCTAGGTTCCGACAACAAAAAGAAAAGAAAAATAAAGTCCTAATTAGAGGGAGAGAAATAATTGTTTTTATCCAATTGCTGCCACTTGGTCTCCTAACAAACCACTCAGCCCAGTGTTAATAAAATAAAAAATAAAATAAATACAAATAATACAATAAAAATAATAAAAAACACTAAAATAATTAAAAACACTAAAAAATTAATACAATAAAATACTATAACAAAATAACTAAAAATAATACAACAAAATAATAAAATATAATAAATAAAAAAGATAAGTTACAATAAAATTAATTTAAAAAATTATTTATTTATTTACAGTATTTATATTCTGCCCTTCTCACTCTGAAGGGGACTCAGGGCGGATTACAATGAACACATATATGGCAAACATTCAATGCCAACAGACAAACAACATTCAGTTTTAGACAGACACAGAGGCATTTTTTTTAACATCTTTCCAGCTTCACGATTTCCGGCCACGGGGGAGCTGTTGCTTCATCGTCCATTGGTGGCTGTTCTTCCTCTTCTTTTCCTCGTGACCAGTTTTATGGTGTTGTAGATTAGTTAAATTAGCCTCCCGCATAAAGCGTCCCTAATTTTCCCTCCTTGACAGATGCAACAAAAAATACAAATAACATCAATAAATTCCACAACAATTTTTCACCAATACCGCCACCACTTTGCCACAGCAACGCGTGGCCAGGCACAGCTAGTTACTATATATAATAGACATCTGTGCATATAGCTGTTGTTATATACATGTAAATAAAATAATAATAATAATAATAATGGGATGCACAACGGTTGCACCCATTCAGTGGCTGAGCCAGGATTCGAACACAGATCTCTCCCTGTAAAATGCCATTGTTTTGAGATGGTGTCTTCTGTCTGAGGTTTCAATGCATATCCTGGAAAGGTTCCTCCAACCGATTGTGTTCGGACTGATTTATAAGAGGAGTTGGACCGTCTTTTGGGAGAACGGATGCAAAAGCAGTGTTGTTGCCGTGCAACTTGCTCTCATGCATTGTCATTTCTTTTCTTTTTTTTTAACTGATTTTATTTATAGTTATAGTGATACAATAAAAGAGGAGAGTCGCATGTGATTACAAAGTAGAATAATACATAGAGAACAAAGTAAAATAATAACGAACAAACAATAATTGGGAAAGAAAAAAAAAAAAGGGGGGTGAGGGAATATATAAAACCCTGATTTTCCTCGACCCTCCCTCCTCTCTCTGGATTCCCTTCCAGATCCCCTGCTCAACATTTTTATTCTTACTTTTCCAAATTCTTTCCCGAACCCTTTTCTAAGAACCTGAGAGTGTCATAACAGTTTCTGCTTCTACGTTTCCAGTTTTCTTTTCTTTTTCCTTGAGATATTTACTTAATTTATCCCAATCTGTTTTTGTGTCTTTTTTTACTGAAATTATCTGTGTTAATGTGTCCATATTTTTTATATCCATCAGTTTCAAAAGCCATTGTTCTAATGACGGCGTTTCTGCTGTTTTCCAGAGTTTCGCAATCGAGATTCTGGCTGCACTTGTCATATATATATAAACAATTTTTCATTATTTGTATCCGTGAAAAAGTCTGTTAGCCCTAGTAGAAAATATTCCGGTTTTAGGGTTAATTTTGTTTGTAATATAATCTCCATTTCCTTCTGTACTATTTTCCAAAACCTTTTTACCTTCTTACATCCCCACCACATGTGAAAGAAGTCTCCCTTCTCTTTCTTACATTTCCAGCACTGTCATTTCTTTTCCTTTGGCTTTGCAGACGTTTCCTCCTCCGCTTTCCATCCCAACGCCCTGGAAAGGAAGAATCCGGCTCAATCCGTGGGGCAGGACCTCAGCGACGGAGAAATGGTGGAGTATCTCATCTGAAGACAAGCCGGAACCCGTTCCCCTTTTCCCCCTTCTTTTGATATATACATATATACATACATAACACAAATAGCAATTTTTTTATAGTAACCGAGTCATAAAGGAATATCTACAGCCTTGCGCTGTTTGTATATACTCTCCTCTTTTTCAAAGAAAAATATGGACAGGTTAACTTATAATTTTCTGGATTTGGTCGCATCTGGATTAAAGTCAGCCTTGGTCTTAAGTGCACTCAATTTTTTAAAACGTCAGTATTTTTTAAAGGAAAGGAATAGCTTGTCTTTGTGTTTTTAGGTGGTTTTTTGGGTGCCATTCCGAAAGGCCTTTTTTGGTATCCTCAGCTCTTAGGCGGAAACCAAGGTGCTCTCGCTTCCGCAAATATTTCACAGAAGTCGTCGCGATAGGAAATGTCAAGGTGAAAAGACCAAAATGTTGCAAGAAGCATTCCAGAAATACAACATTCACAGCATTCTCTATTGGTTTCCTTCATACGTCAGGCGAGGCGCATCTAGACCAGGTATGGGCAAACCCAGGCTTTAAGATAGGGCTATCATTGGAAAATAATAATAATAATAATAACAATAATAATAATAACACAGTCCTAGACACTTGGGAAGTGTTCGACTTGTGATTTTGTGATATGAAATCCAGCATATCTATCTTGTTTGCTGTGTCATAATAAAATAATAATAATAATAACAACGTTATTTTTATACCCTGCCTCTATCTCCCCAAAGGGAACTTTCTTCTTTTCTGCTGGGAGAATATTATTATTATTATTATTATTATTATTATTATTATTATTATTATTATTATTATTATGGTTTGACCCTGGGACTGTAGAATTAATGCAGTTTGACACCACTGTTAACCGCTGTGGCTCAATGCTATGCAAATCTGGGAATTGTAGTTTCCAAAGACCTTTAGCCTTCTCTCCTGAATGAACTTGACTCAATAGCCGGTAAGAGAATGCTGGTGCGCGATGTTGTATTTCCGCCGCGTGCCTCCGACGTGGGCGTCTCTTTCTTCCATTCCTCCCTTTTTGTCACCGTGGTTCGATTTCTGCAAAATGTTCAGAGGGAGGGCCAAAGTTCGCCCAGGCCTGGTTTAGTGCCTTAGCGCTAAATGTAGGTCATGCATTTCCATGTCTTCCTAAAACATTCCATTCTTTGCAAAGTTAGCAAAACAAGTTTGTGCCGTCGAAGGATGTCGCCCTCCGTGCCTTGGCTTCCCCGAAACCTCTTGCCTTTCTTTGCAAACTCTTTGTTTGCCACGAGGTTGCAAGAATCAAACTTTCGGAAACAACCGTTGAATTTGTCGCTCTCCGTTGGCTTCTAGATGATCTCATTTTTTAATCCGGGGGAAAATGTTTTAATAGAAGCAAAACGAATGGTTGCAACGTATGAATGTGTCGGCAGAGTTGCGCCTAAAACAAACCCACAAGCAGCCTTCTCCGCAATGTGCTGGAATGGATTCAGGGCCAAAACAGGATTTTGTGCGATTTGTGCTTCTGGATAAAATAGGAATAACCAGGAGCCTTGCGTGTCCGAGGCATGCATTTTGCACACTTGGTCTTGGAACAAAATTCTGCTAAGAAGTGCCTTATGCTGGCCTCACAGTTGCCAGTTTTAATGCAATTCCTCTGCTTCAAGTCAACCACCGATTTGCTGTTATTTTGGGGATTTTGTAGCTCTGTTGGTAAAGACATGGTGTCGGACGCAATCCGGTCACTTTTGGTGTGATCTCTGTCCCTCCAAGGAAAGCCAAACTGCACACTTCCCCCCCTTTTTTTCCATTTCTGTAACAACTTGATACTGGAATTCAAACAAAGAAATGTAAAACTTGTGATGACCGCTTTTGTTTGTTTTTAGTTTGTGCTCAAACCAAACTTTTAGACTAAGAGTTTAACACGAACTCGGCTATTTAGGAGTTTAGGAGTGCACTGCACAGCCTAAGCAAAGGAAAGCGATGTAGTCCCGTTTCCAGAGTCTGTGGATGATGGGCCTTGGAGTGACCAGCTCTGCATCATGCGGACAAAGGGCTATTGCGCTGCCATCCTTCTCGGACTTTGTCACAATGAACGTCTCTCCGCTTTGCTTGGTGCCTCAATAGACCTCTCCTCGACTTGTATAGGTGCGTTTAGTATGTCTAGAATGTAAGCCTCATGATAATGGGAACTGTACTGTATTTATGAAGAAAATACATTTGTTTCTGAAGATGTTGGCTCCTGGCTGGTTTTTGGTGTCCTTTTTCAATAGTAAAAAAAGTATGGCCATGTTCCAAAAGCATTCTCTCCTGATATTTCGCCCACATCTATGGCAGGCATCCTGATAGGTTGTGAGGTCTATTGGAAACTAAGCAAGTGGGGTTTATATAGGGAAAGGGAAAGGTTTTCCCCTGACATTAAGTCCAGTCGTGACCGACTCTGGGGGTTGGTGCTCATCTCCATTTCTAGGCCGAAGAGCCGGCGTTGTCCATAGACACCTCCAGGTCATGTGGCCGGCATAACTGCATAGAGATCCATTACCTTCCGGCCAAAGCAGTACGTATTGATCTACTCACATTGGCATGTTTTCGAACTGCTAGGTTGGCAGGAGCTGGAGCTAATAGCGGGCGCTCACTCCGCTTTTTCAATGAGCTAAAGGTTTCCCCTGACGATAAGTCCAGTCATGTCTGACTCTGGGGGTTGGTGCTCATCTCCATTTCTAGGCCGAAGAGCCAGCATTGTCCGTAGACACCTCCAGATCATGTGGCCAGCATGACTGCATGGAGCGCCGTTACCTTCCCGCCAAAGCAGTACCTATCGATCTACTCACATTTGCATGTTTTCGAACTGCTAGGTTGGCAGGAGCTGGAGCTAATAGCGGGCACTCACTCCGCTTTTTCAATAGCTTCATATTCAGATAGAAATACCTACAAAGTCTTCGAGTGATCAAATACCGCAGACTCTTTACAAAGGGGAGATTAAATGTATTTCCCGCAGAGCTGCTAAGAGGCACATTGCCTGGAACGCGTTACGCCCGAAGACTAAGCCCCTGTGAGGGAAAAGAAATAGAAACAATAGAACCCATTTTATTTCAGTACCACTATTACACAGTGCAATGTAAAAAAGGTAAAGGTTTCCCCTGATGTTAAGTCCAGTCATGTCTGACTCTGGGGGTTGGTGCTCATCTCCATTTCTAAGCCCAAGAGCCGGCGTTGTCTGTAGACACCTCCAAGGTTATGTGGCCATTGGCATGACTGCATGGAGTGCCGTTACCTTCCTGCCGGAGCGGTACCTATTGATCTACTCACATTGGCATGTTTTCGAACTGCTAGGTTGGCAGATACTGGAGCTAATAGCGGGTGCTCACTCCGCTCCCGGGATTTGAACCTGGGACCTTTTGGTCTGCAAATTCAGCAGCTCAGCGCTTTAACACACTTCGCCACCAGTGGCCCCGACTCGCCTGTAAATTGTTGTTGTTGATGAAATGGCAAAGTGACATTTGTGCTGCTAGAATAAAAATCCAAACCATTTCATTTCGCATGGCACCCTTTTATCGAGCCGAAGGCACGTTTCCTCGAAAGGATGAGAGCGGCGGCATATCCAGAAAAAGGAAAACGTTACGGATTACAAACTTAAATATTGCACAGTGTTGTTTATTTATTTTTTTACCAAAAAGATATCAAGAGTGTTTCCTGGAAACAAAACAAAAACAGGGCTGGCATTTTTGTTTTTTTTTGGAGTGAACAAACAATTGCAAGACAGGAAAACAGGCCTCGTTTTGCCTTCGAGTGAAGGCAGTTTTATAGCCTGAGGATGGACATTCAGAATGCACCAAAAGACACCAATGTTCCTTCTTGCCAAAGGTTGGACCCAGTATGACATTAATGTATTTCATGGACAAAACCTGGTTGCAAACCGAAAGCTACAAGACTCCGAATCTAGAGGTTTAACCGCCGTTACAACCTTCTATGACAGTGATGGACAACCTTTGAGCTTGGTGTGTCAAAATTCGCCAAAAAACCAAACATAACTCAGGTGGTGTTACTTGCTGTTGGCCTATGCAGCTCAAAAGACAGTTGCATCTGTTGAATAGAAAAAAAATAGGTGCTGCTTTATGTGGGGAGGCTAATTTGACTAATCTATGACACCATAAAAACTTCTAGCAGTGTGTGGAAAGGAATAAGGAAGTACTCCATCAAGGTGTCACAAGTGGACGGTGAAGAGGCAGCTCCCCCTGTGGCTGGAATCGAACATACCCTCATGAAGCTGGAAAATGTTAAAATTGCCTCTGTGTCTGTCTCTATATGTCGTATGTCTAATGGCATTGAATGTTTGCCGTATACATGTGTATTGTGATCTGCTCTGAGTCCGCTTTGGGGGTGAGAAAGAAGGGCGGAATATAAATACTGTAAATAAATAAATAAACAACCAGAAGTCTCACAACTACACACTCTTTGCCGGAGTTCTGTTGTTTTGGCCTACGGTCTTCAGGACATACGGCATTGTAAACTTGCAAATTATAGCCTCAGATGCGGGATACACTGTGGCCTTACCCAGTTGTTGGGTATAAAAGGTAAAGCTTTCCTCTGACGTTAAGTCCAGTCGTGTCTGACTCTGGGGGTTGGTGCTCATCTCCATTTCTAAGCTGAAGAGCCGGCGTTGTCCATAGACACCTCCAGGTCATGACTGCATGGAATGCCGTTACCTTCCTGCCGGAGCAGTACCTATTGATCTACTCACATTTGCATGTTTTCGAACTGCTAGGTTGGCAGAAGCTGGGGCTAACAGTGGGCGCTCACTCCGCTCCCGGGATTCGAACCTGGGACCTTTCGGTCTGCAAGTTCAGCAGCTCAGCGCTTTAACACACTTCGCCACCGGGGCTCCTTGGGTGTAGACCCACATAATATTGAAGTTGACGGGAGATATCAGTAAGTGATGAGCTCTGGAAGAGACTACAGTAGAGTCTCACTTATCCAACATAAACGGGCCGGCAGAATGTTGGATAAGCGAATAGGTTGGATAATAAGGAGGCATTAAGGAAAAGCCTATTAAACCTCAAAGTAGGTTATGATTTTACAAATGAAGCAACAAAACATCATGTTAGACAACACATTTGGCAGAAAAAGTAGTTCAATACGCAGTAATGCTATGTAGTAATTACTGTATTTATGAATTTAGCACCAAAATATCACGATAGATTGAAAACATTGACTACAAAAATGCGTTAGATAAACCAGAACGTTGGATAAGCGAGTGTTGGATAAGTGAGACTCTACTGTAGTTGTAGCAAGGAACATCCTCGATTTGGAAGAAAGCAAAACACATGCATCTTCAGGCTGCAGAATTGGACAAAGTGAGCATCCCTACTCTCAGCTGAGCCCTTTTTGCACATAAGATGATTATTATTATTATCATCATATCATCTACTGTCATCCTTGGCATTTAATCCAGATCATTGAAGCTGATGGGAGCCATTGCTGGTTATAGCGAGTGCCGTAAACATATCCAAGAGTCCTGCCAATGTCTTCCACAAATACCATACTGTCCACCACCCAAGCGAAAGGGATAATTTCCTCCTAGATATTGTTTTTCCTCCACCATGGACACCCCAGTGTTTCTTACTCTCTCCATCGGTGTGGAATTTGCATGATCCCGCCCACTGCCTCTTCCATAACCCTTTCCTATTCTTTTCTATAGCAAACAAAGGAATTGATCAGCAACTGAACATACTAAAGAGATTTGGGGGGATTCACCATAATTTATAGGAGTTGTAGGGACTGGGATGTATAGTTCACCCGCAATTTAAGAGCATTCTGAAATCCACCAATGATGGACCTGGAATTAACTTGGCATAACAAAAATCCAGCAAAAAATGCTGGAAGTCAATGGGGGAAATTGCAGAGCAAACTTGCCCAACATCACAAACTTTGAGGACTGATGGAATTTCTTGGGGTTAACCTACCAAGATGTGAGTTGTAGTTCACCCACAACCTTATGCATTTGGTACAATTAAAAAAATGACTTTTTCAAATAACCTGGGCAACGCCAGGGACGCAAGCTAGTTGTAAATAAAAACTGAATTGCTTTGGGGGCCAGAGACACAAAACTGAATATAAATCTATATATATAAAAGAGTGATGGCATCAGGGCAGCGGACAAAACAACAAAACTACAGGCCCCCCAACCTCGAAATTTGACAACACAACCCATCATCCATGCCTCTAGGTTGATACAACAAAAAGAAAAGAAAAATAAAGTCCTAATTACAGGGAGAGGAATAATAGTTTTTATCCAATTGCTGCCACGTTGAAGGCTAAGCTCTGCCCACTTGGTCTTCTAGCAACCTACTCAGCCCAGGGGACAGGCACAGTTAGGCCTCACTTAGGCCTCTTCCACAGATTATCAGATTTTAACTGGATTATATGGCAGTGTAGACTCAAGGCCCTTCCACACAGCTATATAGCCCATTTAGAATCTTATATTATCTGCTTTGAACTGGATTATCTTGAGTCCACACTGCCATATAATCCACTTCAGTGTGCATACTAAACATAAAGACAACCATACAACAGACATTCAATACCACCACTATCTCAACAATTTCTCACCAACACCACCAGACAACGCCACAGCTAGAAAATTATATATCTACTAGCTGTGCCCGGCCACGCGTTGCTGTGGCAAAGTCTGGTGGTATGGGAAATAAAGTATTGAGGAATTGGTAGTAGTTAAGGTAAAGGGTAAAGGTTTTAACTTACATTAAGTCCAATATAAATGGGTTATATAGCTGTGTGGAAGGGCCTTGAGTCTACACTGCCATATAATCCAGTTAAAATCAGATAATCTGTATTTTATAGGCAGTGGGGAAGAGGCCCAAGTGAGGCCTAACTCTGCCTGTCCCCTGGGCTGAGTGGGTTGCTAGGAGACCAAGTGGGTGGAGCTTAGCCTTCTAACTGGCAGCAATTGGATAAAAACAATTATTCCTCTCCCTCTAATTAGGACTTTCTTTTTCTTTTCTTTTTGTTGTATGAATGTAGAGGCATGGATGAGGGGTTGTGCTGCCAAGTTTAGTGTTTCTGGGATGTGTAGTTTTGTTGTTTTGTCCTAGGCCGAAATTTCTTTACCCTTTTATATATATAGATGGGGGGTTGGACTGGATGGCCTTTGGAGTCTTTTCCAATTCTATGCTTCATACAAGGCTGAGCTTTGCTGAGCCGGCCTTTCCTCCCGAGACGAAGTGACAGGAAGGAAAGGGGCTGCAAAAAGACACCAAAGTCACAATGTTGTATTATTTAAAACAACAAATGCACCCAAAACTCAGAAAAGGAGAAAAGGCAGACTTCCAGAAATCGATGTCTGAATCCAAGCGCTCAAGAGTTTGCGACAAGAAACCGAGAGGGAACGGAAGGAAAACATGAAGCGGAAGTCTGACAAATTGTGTAACAGCAGCAAAGGCGGGGAAAATAAATAGAATTAAACACACTGCATAGCGTTTCCTACAGTTGAGTCTTAAAGCTGGTTTATAACTTAACATTCATGAGGACAAAGTGCCCAAGAAAAGGGAGAAGTATAGAGGCAGAAGAGCCTTTTTGGTTTCCTTGGATTAAAGCCGAGTACAAAACATTATTCACAAGGTTATTCCAAAAAGACTGCAAAATGGCATCTAACTAGAAAAGGGGGAACATTCGAGGACAAGGATTTCCTGCGTTTAGTAATTGACGAATGTCGGTGAGCCATACAATTCCTAACACATCCATCACATTACATTTCTCTATTTAGGAGGGACACGTCACGTGTGTCCCATAATTATGATCACATTTGGGCTGCTGGGAGTTTTCCAGGCTGCCTGGCCATGTTCCGGAAGCATTCTCTCCTGACATTTCGCCCACATCTAAGGCAGGCATCCTCAGAGGTTGTGAGGTCTGTTAAAAACTAGGCAAGTGAGGTTTATGTATCTGTGGAATCTCCAGGTTGGGAGAAAGAAATAACTCTTGTTTGTTTGAGGCAAGTGTGAATGTTGCAGTTGACCACCTTGATTAGCATTGAATGGTTTTGTAGCTGCAAAGCCTGGCTGCTTTCTGCCTGGGGGAATCTTTGGTTGGATGTCAGCCTACACAGAGAAGCCACTGAAATCTACAAGAAGCACGTGGACAATTTCCGCTGATAGGAGGAAACCATGAAAATGAACACAATCTGGCTCCCAGTATTTAAAAAAATCAGGACAGTAAATAACGAACAACAGTCAGAAAACAGGGGAATTCCAGACAGGAAATAATCAGGGCCAGCTAACACCTCCCAATAAAGGCAGGAAGCAGCCAGGCCTTGCAGCTACAAAGCCATTCAATGCTAATCAATGCAACCATAGCTCTGGTATCTACCTCTCCCTGATGGTACTGACACTATTTGCACTTTTGGCCCAGATATTTTTGGATCCATCCCAGGATTTTATCAGTATATTTATTGTATGTGGCCTCATTTGTTTTATGATTTGTTTTATTGTCGATTGACTTGTTTTATTGCTATGTTTTTATATTGTCTGATGTCTGGGCTTGGCCCCATGTAAGCCGCCCCGAGTCCCTTCAGGGAGATGGGGCGGGGTATAAAAATAAAATTATTATTGGGTTGTTGTATGGCCATGTTCCAGAAGCATTCTCTTCTGATGTTTCGCCCACATCTATGGCAGGCATCCTCAGAGGTAGTGAGGCATGGATAAACTAGGCAAGGAAAGGAATATATATATATATATATATATATATATATATATATATATATATATATCTGTGGAGAGTCCAGGGTGTGACAAGAGTCTTTTGTCAGTTGGAAGCTAGCATTAATGTTTCAGTTCCTAGCTTCCAACTAACAAAAGACTCTTGTCACACCCTGGACTCTCCAAAGATATATTTTTTTTTCCTGCCATAGATGTGGGTGAAACGTCAGGAGAGAATACTTCTGGAACATGGCCACACAGCCCGAAAGACATACAACAACCCT
This sequence comes from Anolis carolinensis, assembly GCF_035594765.1. Classification (NCBI taxonomy): domain Eukaryota; kingdom Metazoa; phylum Chordata; class Lepidosauria; order Squamata; family Anolidae; genus Anolis; species Anolis carolinensis. The sequence continues at coordinate 20,837,245 of NW_026943823.1, forward strand.
GTGATTCCAGCCATGAACACCTTCAACAACACAAAATTATTATTATTATTATTATTATTATTATTATTATTATTATTATTATTATTTTATTATGACACAGCAAACGAGATGCATATGCTGGATTTCGTATCACAAAATCACAAGTCGAACACTTCCCAAGTGTCTAGGACTGTGTGATGTATTTTCGGATGATGTGCGCAGAACCCAGTAGGGTGGCCTTTTGCAAAATCACAGATTGTGATTTTGTCAATGTCTGTTGTTTCCAAATGCCGGCTGAGATCTTTTGGCACGGCACCCAATGTGCCAATCACCACCGGGACCACCTGCACTGGTTTCTGCCAGAGTCTTTCAAATTCAGTCTTGAGGTCCTGATAGCGGCTGAGTTTTTCCTGTTGTTTTTCGTCAATGCGACTGTCACCTGGGATGGCGACATCAATGATCCAAACCTTTTTCTTTTCCACAACTTATTATTTTTATTATTTATTATTTTTTTATTATTATTCAGTCCTAGACACTTGGGAATAATTTTTTAATTTTATTATTATTATTATTATTATTATTATTATTATAGCCTCCAACAGACAAGAGTTCTTCTTTCTCCCACCCTGGACATTACTCCACAAATATAGAAACCCCGCTTGCCTAGTTTCCAATAGGCCTGACAACCTCTGAGGATGCCTGCCATAGATGTGGGCGAAACCTCAGGAGAGAGTGCTTTTACTAGAACATGGCCATACAACCTGGAAAACTCACAGCAATGCAGTGATTCTGGCCATGAAAGTCTTCAACAACACACTGAGTTACAATTACGTGATCGGAAGTTACAAAGAGGCACAGCTTTAAGTCACGAAAGTAGTGCGGGTGGTGGCTTCCAAAATTCATAGAGAATGAAGGGAGAACGGAGGAGTGTAGTAACTTGTGAGTTGGCACAATGGGAAAGGGGCATAAATAAAGGACGCCGTTCCTTTCTTTCCCAGGGCATGGAAAAGACTAAATCCTGACGGGAGAATGCCGCTTTTGCAATTTACCATTTACGAAGAAGGGAAATCCTGAACGTTAAGCGATAAGGCACGTCTGTTTGGCAAATAAAAAAAGGAGACGGAAAACATCACGGTTGCTAGATGACAAGAAATGCCACGCAGCTTGCAAAGGAAGGGCCTGGAATCCATGCGTTGCTCTTTCATGTCGCCAAGGTGGTGCTCAGACCCACATGAAGCACAGTGTGGCATAACTGCTTCCAGTGCGTTGTTCTCCCTCTTTTTCGGGCTTCCGAATACTGGCAAAAGAGTGCAAGCACGACCCACCTCTCTCGAACCCAAGTCATCGCCTGTGTCCTATTCAAACTAGCAATGGGAACCCAAAGAATTTTTAAACTTGATTCCAGGTCCAGAGTTCAACATACAATTATCTTTTCTCCATCAGAGCGTCGTGTCGTATTCCTCCCCGACGAGGAGCGAGTGCTTGTCCGGGTCGCTGAGGACGATGCTGCTGCGCGACCGTTTGTCCGACAGGAAGGAGTTGATGGAGCTCCGGCTGTAGTTGATGATGCGGTCCATGAGGCTCAGTTTGGGCGACTCGGGCCCGCTCTCGTCGATCCCGATGTGGACGCTGACCTCCGAGGGGCTCTTCTGCCTCAACTGGCCCCGGGCGCGGCGCTCATACTCCTCCGAGTTGGGCTTCCGATACCTAGGCAAGAGGCGGGGAAGAAACACCATGTTTCGAAATGAGAACAGGTCGTTCTCCTCTTTCTACTTCTACTTCCGTCTTATCACTTGGCTTTAAAGAGGGTTGCCATTGAAAGAGTGTGGCAAATCAACAGACACATAGAATACAGGTTAGCAAAAACATAAATTAAATAATGAACAGTGAAAGGCTTGGGAGGTGAATATAAAATGGAGTCCTGAGTCCGAATGTCAGGGTATTGTGAATTGTGTGAAATGTTAAAATCAATCTAGGCTGTTAGAAATGCCTTCTGTGTTAGTCTCGGCAAGGCATTTCAGTAACTATGGAGTTAATAAGGACCTGCTTTGATTGACATATCACAGGACCAATGGGGTCGGGTTTGTTTGACCGGGACTTCCTTCTTGGTCTGTGGAGTGTCATCTGTTAGTGTGTGTTCGGCTTGAGCATTCTCTGGAGATGGACTATGAATGCTATGCTCTGTAGCTGAGGAGACACAGCCATGTGTCTGGGATTTATTGTAAATAACTGTAACTGTCAATAGTTATGTAAATAAAGTTAAACAACAGTTGGATTTCGCCTGCTGGAGTGTTTGTTGACCAGTGCTGATTCTCCGCATGGGAAAACAGCCTGGAGAAGGAGGTGAGACCAGAATGATGGTTTTTGGAACCCACTCTGCACGGCAACCAGGGTCTCACCCCACCGTCGTCACCACTGACACTGAACATGCTCAGTACAATCACATGTCTATAACCCCTCCCAAGCCTTTCTCTGTTCATTTGTTAGTGTATGTTTTTGCTCACCTGTATTCTATGTGTCTGTCAATTTGCCACACTCTTTGGTGTGGGAGGGGTTATAGACATGCGATTGTACTGAGCATGTTCAGACTCAGAACTCCATTTTATATTCACCTCCCAAGCCTTTCACTGTTCATTATTTAATGTATATTTTTGCTAACCTGTATTCTATGTGTCTGTTGATTTGCCACACTCTTTGGTGTCTGAGGGGTTATAGACATGCGATTGTACTGAGCATGTTCAGACTTAGGACTCCATTTTATATTCACCTCCCAAGCCTTTCACTGTTCGTTATTTAATGTATATTTTTGCTAACCTGTATTCTATGTGTCTGTTGATTTGCCACACTCTTTGGTGTGGGAGGGGTTATAGACATATGATTGTACTGAGCATGTTCAGACTCAGGACTCCATTTTATATTCACCTCCCAAGCCTTTCTCTGTTCATTTGTTAGTGTATGTTTTTGCTAACCTGTATTCTATGTGTCTATCGATTTGCCACACTCTTTGGTGTGGGAGGGGTTATAGACATGTGATTGTGCTGAGCATGTTCAGACTCAGGACTCCATTTTATATTCACCTCCCAAGCCTTTCACTGTTCATTATTTAATGTATGTTTTTGCTCACCTTTATTCTATGTGTCTACTCTACTGTATCTATAGCTAACTATTTTTTTTTAAATTACCAGTACCTGCTCGGTGTATAAGTTAGGTGCCTCGTCTTATATTCAGGGAGTCTTATACTTGAGGATATATGGTAGTAGGAATGTTTCCCTGTATCATACTTACAATCTGAGCAGCAGGGAAGAGAGGACCACGGAAACGGAGGAAGCTGCCATTGCCGCTGAGCCCATCCACGGCTGCAGCACCAAACCAATGGGAAGGAAGACGCCTGGGAGAGAAATTAGGGATAACTCAAAAGAACTCAGAAAACTGTTTTACTTACTAAAAATACAACTAAGAAGAATCAGGAAATATTGCAACAAAAAACAGGATTCCAAATTGTAAAAAAAGTTTAAATATCTGGGAATTTGGATATTGGCGCGAAATAATCAGCTACTGGAAAATAATTACAGTAGAGTCTCACTTATCCAACATAAACGGGCCGGCAGAACGTTATATAAGCAAATATGTTGGATAATAAGGAGGCATTAAGGAAAAACCAATTAAACATTAAATTAGGTTATGATTTTACAAATTAAGCACCAAAACATCATGTTATACAACAAATTTGACAGAAAAAGTAGTTCAATACGCAGTAATGTTATGTTGTAATTACTGTATTTACAAATTTAGCACCAAAATATCACGATATATTGAAAACATTGACTACAAAAATGTGTTGGATAATCCAGAACGTTGGATAAGCGAGACTTTATTTATTTATTTATTTATTTACAGTATTTATATTCCACCCTTCTCACCCCGAAGGGGACTCAGGGAGGATTACAATGAACACATATATGGCAAACATTCAATGCCAACAGACAAACAACATATATAGACAGACACAGAGGCATTTAACATTTTTTTCCAGCTTCACGATTCCGGCCACAGGGGGAGCTGTTGCTTCACCATCCACTAGTGGCTGTACTTCCTCATTCCTTTCCTCATGTTTTGCTGGCAGTTTTATGATGTTGTAAATTATTTAAATTAGCCTCCCACATAAAGCGTACCTAAATTTCCCTACTTGACAGATGCAACTGTCTTTCGGGGCTGCATAGGTCAACAGCAAGCCGGGCTATTTAATGATCGGGGGCTTCACCCGACCCAGGCTTCGAACTCATGACCTCTCGGTCAGTAGTGATTTATTGCAGCTGGTTACTAGCCAGCTGCGCCACAGCCCGGCCCTGACTCTACTGTATATATAAAAATGGAAAGAGATTAAAAAGGAATTGGAGTCCTGGAAGAAGCTGAACCTTTCACTTTTAGGACGAATAGCTGCGATTAAAATGAATATACTGCCAAAATTATTATATCTTTTTCAGAACCTGCAAATAATTCGGAATGTTAAATTATTTAAAGAATGGAATAAAGATTTAATGAAATTCGTGTGGAAAGGAAAAAGGCATAGAATAAATTATAAAACAATGATAGACTCCCAAAAAAGAGGGGCTTTGCCCTCCCAGATTTTAAAATATACTATGAAGCATGTGCCCTGATCTGGATTAAAGAGTGGATAAAATTAGAAAACCCCAAAATCCTAGTCCTGGAAGGCTTCGATTTACGAAAAGGATGGCATTCATATATCTGGTACGGACAATTAGCCAAAGAGAAAAAATTTGGGAATCACTTTATACACTCGTCATTAATCCGGGTATGGGAAAGCTATCTTTTTACCAATAAACTGTTTATATCAAGTCTGTCTCCAGTGCAACACCCTCCGTGTGTGGCGATTTTCACCCCTCTAGCCCAAAAATTTATTTTATGGCTGATTTATGGCTAAAGCACGAGGATATTGGATGAATGGATTTTAACCATATTTTTTATATTTTTATACTTTTATATTTTTATATTGTATTAATTGTTTGTAATGGATTTTATTTACTGTTATGTTTATTTATGTGTCGGCATCGAAATGTTGCCAGTTGTGTACGCCGCCCTGAGTCCCTTCGGGTGAGAAGGGTGGGATATAAATGTTGGAAATAAATAAATAAAATAAAATAAAAACCGAGCGGGGGGAAGGGGTGTGTGAGCCTCAGAAGCCCTCTCATTGCAGCCAATGGTCCAAAAAAAATTTATTTTTTTCATAAGCCAGACGAAAATTCTGTTCGTATAGGCGCCCCATTTTAGTTAGCGGGAACAAATACGAAAATGAGACAAAACGAATGAAACTACACAAAACGAACAGCAATTCCATACAAAAGCACAACACTAGCATTCTCCTTCTCAGCTACCAAAGAATTGAAATAACAAGACCTGGGACTCACTGTGGCCCTTGTCTTTTTTCTACAGAATATATTAATTGCAGCTTTCTGCTCCCTTAGATGAATCCCACTCCACAACAAATCCAAAATAAATTGGTGGAATCTCTTGCAGGTGAATAAAGCTACATGAAATAAGCACATCCAGTAATAGATATACTGTTAAAACTAAAGGATTCAGGGACGCACCAGCAGCTACTGGGACGCCAACCAGGTTGTAAATGAGGGCAAAGACAAAGTTGATCCGTATCCTTCTGACAGTCTTCCGCGATAGATCAATACTTGCCACAACATCCAGCAAATCGTTCTGCAAAGGAAACAACAACAAGGGACATTAGCACAATGTGTTGTCGAAGGCTTTCATAGCTGGAATCACTGGGTTGTTGTGAGTTTTCCGGGTTGCATGGCCAGGACAGAATGCTTCTGGAACATGGCCATACAGCCTGCAAAACTCACAACAACCTAGACCAATGATGGGCAAGCTTTTGCGCTTGGTGTGTCAAAATTTACCAAAAAACCTAGCATGACTTGGGTGGTGTGTCACTTCGAGAAAAAAACCCATAGTTTTGCGATATGTATAGTTTAAATAACAAAAATATATAATTGTAATATATAACTGTATTTAATAAATCAAAAACTATTTACTACCATTATTTTCCATGTACAACAATCTATGGTACCTCTTGCAGTTTCCACACTGATTTCTCTCTATTCTAGTTTCAATGTAGTCATGAATAATGAATAATAATATAATAGTAATAATATTATAATATATTACAATTATATATATATATATATATATATATATATATATATATATATGTGTGTGTGTGTGTGTGTGTGTGTGTGTGTGTATGTATGTGTGTGTGTATATATATATATATATATATATATATATATATATATATATATACACACACACACACACACACTAGCTGTGCCCGGCCACGCGTTGTGGTGGTATTGGTTAAAAATTGTTGTGTCATTTTTATTTGACGTTATTTGTATTTTTAAATTATTTGTACTGTAAGTTATCTTTTTATTTATTATATTTTATTATTTTCTTGTATTATTTTTAGTTATTTTCTGTTATTATAGTATTTCATTGTATTAATTTTTTAGTGTTTTTAATTATTTTTAGTGTTTTTTTTATTATTTTCTATTGGGTTGCTAGGAGACCAAGTGGGAGGAGCTTAGCCTTCTAACTGGCAGCAAATGGATAAAAGCAATTATTCCTCTCCCTCTAATTAGGACTTTATTTTTTTCTTTTTATTGTATCAACCTAGAGGCGTGGATGATGGGTTGTGTTGTCAAATTTCGAGGTTGGGGGGCCTGTAGTTTTGTTGTTTTGTGGGTTGCCGTGATGCCATCACTCTTTTATATATATAGATATATATAATGTAATGTGCATAATTCCCATGGACTAAACAACAAAACCACTGGACCAAATCGCATCAAATTTGCCCACAAAAGACATAGTCATCCGATCAATCTGCATGCGGCAGCGTGTCAGCAAAAATGACAAGGTGTGTCAGTGCTGACACGCGTGTCATAGGTGTAAGCACAACTTGCCATTATTCCTTTCAAACAGCAAGTTGATTATCAAGTGCAAATGCCATTTGAAAAAGGGAGCCCTGCCAAAGGCCTATGATTTGACACACACAGAGAGGAAGGAAGGAAGGATACAGCTACGAAACAATGTAAGTGCACAGTGAGAGAAACAAAGACAGATGCAAAATCAGCGCAATATGATACACATTTACTAAACTATATAAACAATTCCCCAAAGTTTTGAAAAACAAAAAGAAGTTTAGTTAAATTTCTAAAACAAACAAGAGAAACATTGTTGAAGGCTTTCATGGCTGGAATCCCTGGTTGCTGAGTTCTCCGGGCTGTATGGCCATGTTCCAGAAGCATTCTCTCCTGAAGTTTCACCCACTTCTATGGCAGGCATCCTCAGAGCTTGTGAGGTGTTGGAAACTAAGCAAGAGGGGTTTACATATCTATGGAATAATGTCCAGGGTGGGAGAAAGAACTCTTGCCTGTTGAGACAAGTGTGAATGTTGCAAATGGCTAGCTTGATTAGCATTGAAAAGCCTGGCAGCTTCAAAGCCTACTTGACCAATCACATCTCCTCTTACAAACCAGCCCAGGCACTGCACTCAGCGGAGTAGGCCCTGCTCTTGATCCCACTCCCATCTGATTGAGAACTATGTTATATCTGGGTTCTGTTAGTCCATGTCAGCCCATTTACCACCATAGGCCACATAATCCAGCTCACACAACTGTGTTGAACTTCAGTTGACTTTTGCAAATTACTGTGAACATTTGTTTAGATTTTATATCACTATATAATTCTTGCCCAATTCTGTCCGATGTCATACTCAATTCACTGATATTAGGTTTAATTTGATGTTAGGTTTTTAATGCTGCATTCATATGTGGGGTCTTGTTGGGATTTTATGACAATATTTATCTGTTTTTTGAAGGCATTGAATGTATGACGTTGTTTGTTGGAATCCACCCTGAGTCCCTTCGGGGAGACAGAGAGGGCGGAACAGAAATAAAGTATGATGATGATGATGATGATGATGATGATTATAAAGCCTGGCCGTTTACTGCCTGGGCCAGCTAACACCTCCCAACAAAGGATTCCCCAGACAAGAAGCAGCCAGGCGTTGAAGCTGCAAGGCTGTTCAATACTATTCAACATGGCCAGTTGCAATATTGGAGCCTCCGGTGGCCTTGGGGATAAAAGTCTTGTGACTTGAAGGTTGGGTTGCTGACCTGAAGGCTGCCAGGTTCGAATCCCACCCGGGGAGAGCGCGGATGAGCTCCCTCTATCAGCTCCAGCTCCATGCGGGGACATGAAAGAAGCCTCCCACAAGGATGGTAAAAACATCAAAACATCAGGGAGTCCCCTGGGCAATGTCCTTGCAGACGGCCAATTCTCTCACTCCAGAAGCAACTCAGGTTGCTCCTGACACACACACACACACACAAAGTTGCAATATTCACACTTGCCTCTAACAGACAAGAATTCTTTCTTTTTCCCACCCAGGACATTATTCCACAGAAATATAAACCCCACTTGCCTAGTTTCCAACAGACTTCATAACCTCTGAGGGTGCCTGTCATAGATGTGGGTGAAATGTAAGGAGAGAATGTTTCTGTACCATGGCCATACAAGCCCGGAAAACTCACAGCAACTCAAACAAGAGAAGACTTGGCCACCTTTGAATAAAGCAACAAAGTTGCTGTGAGTTTCCCCAGACAGGAATGTAACATTTTAAAAAGTACAGACACAGAGAAAGTTTGCAACCTAGTTCACGTTATTTGCAAAACAGATGCATGCATCAATGGGTACTTCCCAAACCGGGAATGCCGTGGAACTTATCCTTTCCCTGCAGTGTGTTATGTTTAAATTGTTTTGAAGATACAGAGGAAAATCTAACAGAAAAGGCAAAAAAAAAAACAGATTGAGATTCTTTTGTAGTAATGCCACCATGCAAATTATCTCATTATTGGAGTAAGCAGCTATGGCAATGAGACATTGTTTAACATATGCTTATCACTGCTTTCAAACAAGAAACACCACATACTTTCTACATAAAACATGGTTCTTGAGAACAGACTTGGTGAAAAGACAACTGTCTTACATGATTTAGAAAAATCTATAATGATAAAAGAATGAAGGATACAAGAAACATGTATCTATATAGAAGCCTTCTGGATATAAAAACAATAGATAGAGGCATCTCATTGCCCACATAGACCTTTCCTTGAAATTTACCTGGTTAAAATAAATGGGGCAGCAAGCCAGCTCAGTGGCAAAATATATGTCTTGCACACACAATTCATTTTAGGTTCAATCCTTTCCATGTTTAGGTTAAAAGGATTATCTAGCAGACAACAGAAAATACAACTGTTTTAACACCTCAGAGAATCTGTATCTGTAAATAGTAAGGGGCCAATCAGACAAAAATGCAGTGGTTTCTATTGTATGCAAGAACAGTTGTTGATCCACTCAGGCCATCCATCTCCCTGTGACTCACCCTGATCAAGACCACGTCGGCCGCCTCAATGGCCACGTCGGTGCCCGTGCCGATGGCGATGCCCACGCTGGCCATGGCGAGAGCCGGGGAGTCGTTGATCCCATCGCCCACCATGGCCACCCGCTTCCCTTCGTCCTGCAGCTGCTTCACTTTGGCCACTTTGTGCGAAGGCAGCACCTCGGCAAACACTTTGGAGATGCCCACCTGCAAAAGAAGAAGAGGGAAGGGAAGCCAGGATCAAAACCGAGACAGAAGAGTCCGCTGTGAAAAGCTCAGGGAAACCTTTCTTTTAAATGCAAGGGTTCCAAAGCAGGGAAGGAGATTCCACCTGAACATTAGGTAGGACTTCCTGACTGTAAGAAGAGCTGTTCAGCAGTGGAACTCTCTGCCTCTTGAGTCCAGCAGAAGCTCCTTCTTTGGAGGCCTTTAAACCCTCACTGTCTTCCATAAGAAATTAAAAACATGGCTGTTCTATTGTGCTTTTGAGTAGACAAGTCTGTTATAACCTGGTCCATAACTACATTGAAACTTGCCCTGTTTGCTTTTTAGTTTGATTCCCGTTCAGATTTATCTTCCCTGCCTCTTGTATCTATTTGATGTATGTCGTATTTGTAATAGACACTCCCTAAATCAGTGTTGATTATCGCCCAGATGTTATCCTATATTGGACCTTTAATGCCTGGATGATTGTTTAACATTTTAACTATGCCAATTTTAACTATGACCTGTTTAAATTGTTTTTAAATTGCGTTGTCTGATGTCTAAGTTGTTATTTTATGATTTTATGTGATTATGTTGGGCTTGTTCCCTGCGTCTCCTGCTGGGGAGATGGAGGCGGCATACAAAAATAAATTTATTATTATTATCATTATTATTATTATTATTATTATCTGTCAATTGTATTACAGTAGAGTCTCACTAATCCAAGCCTCGCTTATCCAAGCCTCTGGATTATCCAAGCCATTTTTGTAGTCAATGTTTTCGATATATCGTGATATTTTGGTGCTAAATTCGTAAATATAGTAATTACAACATAACATTACTGTGTATTGAACTACTTTTTCTGTCAAATTTGTTGTATAACATGATGTTTTGGTACTTAATTTGTAAAATCATAACCTAATTTGATGTTTAATAGGCTTTTCCTTAATCCCTCCTTATTATCCAAGATATTCGCTTATCCAAGCTTCTGCCAGCCCGTTTAGCTTGGATAAGTGAGACTCTACTGTATTATATTATTAGTGCTGTATTATTGTTACTGTATTGTTACTGTATTGTTATATTATTATATACTGTTGTTATTATTATCTCTGTGTTATATCATTATCATCACATTGGTATTACTATATAAATACTACATTGTTGATAAATTATGAATATCACGGTATTATTATTAATGTATGACTTGTACATTTTTATTATAATCACTATAAAATTATCAAATTATTACTATTCTTGCTGTACTGTTACTGCTGAATTATTATCAGTATATGATTTAAAATATTACTACTACTCTATTACTACAACTATTATGGTTATTACTATTTTTATTATCACTGAACATCCAGTCCTAATTGACTGATAGATTGTACTCATCACCTTGCCCCCAGCCCTGGCCCAATAGCCTCTTTTTGCACAAGTCCAGACCCAATCCCTTTAAGTTTGATCATCCCCACCATAGTCCTGGTTACTTGTTGAGATTTGTTTGTAATTTTAGGTAAAGGTAAAGGTTTCCCCTGACGTTAAGTCCAGTCGTGTCTGACTCTGGGTGCTGATGCTCATCTCCATTTCTAAGCCGAAGAGCCGGCATTGTCCGTAGACACCTCCAAAGTCATGTTATTTCCAATAGCCCGAGGGCATGGAGGCCTACCTGAGAAGCAATTGACCTTGCCGTCTTGCTGTTGTCACCAGTCATTAAGATGACTTCCAAGCCCATCGCCTTCAACGTACGGACAGCCAGCTCCGCTTCGGGTTTCACCGTATCAGCAATGGCTACCAAGCCGCAGAGTTCTCCTAGAAAGCCACCAGGAACATCTTGCAATTATTCCCCTCCATTTCTGGATGGTATGAAATGTTCTCTTTGTAAAGGACTTTTTCTTTGCTTTTTCTTTCCCTATTCTTCCCTTTCTCTCCACATTCTCCTTCACTTTCTCCAAGAATGATTTGTTACTCAGATGCTGACTGGGATAGAGAATCTTCAGATTGTAAATCAACTAGCGGGTATCTGTTTATGTACGGAAATGGTCCTATCGCTTGGGCCAGCCGGAAGCAAGAATTAGTGGCTAAATCCACTACTGAAGCAAAATACATAGCCGTTTCCCTAGCATCAGATGAACTTTTATGGCTTCATCAACTTCTGACTGACTTTGGAATTGATGAGCAGAAACCTATTCAAGTGTTTGAGGACAACCAAAGTTCTATCAAGTTTGGTTGTCCTCAAACACTTGAATAGGTTTCTGCTTTCCCCTTCCCTTTTCATTTCTCTCCCAATGCCATACCCCAAACTGATCATGTGTTGCTGCTTCAAGCCTCCATGTTAGAGAGCTGCAGCTTATGACTCTGGAATTGATTTGACAGAAAAAACAGAGCACAACGTACTGTTCCCTGCCCCATGTCACACACTGATTCATGATTCTTCCCTCCTCCAATTCCTCAATGTCTTCCATGTAACATACTCAGCACTGATGTCCGGACTCAGCCTTACCATCCACGGCCACAAGAACAGCGGTGCGCCCGCGTCGCTCGTGCTCGGTCATGGCGTGGTCCACGTCGTTCTTGACGTGGAGGCCGTTCCGAGACATCCACTCCCGGTTCCCAATGAGAACGGAGTACTTGTGAGGATTCCATGTGGCTGAAAGGGAAACAGTGATGATGTGATACTTCAGTACATGCAACGTTTGCACTGAACTCTTATTCTGGGATAAGGCAACTGTGGGAAGGAACTAGAGAGTCAGATGGTGTGGATGAGCAAAATTATCCTTTCAGACAAGACATAGAAGCAGAGGAACTATGGCCTGCAACACAAGTCATTCAAGTGTGTTCCTAACTGAATTTTCCATACACAGAAAATGTAGAGAGCACTCAGATACATGTCCTCCCCAGTTTGCAATATAAAGCGACACCGAGTTGTTGTGTGTTTTCTGGGCTGTATGGCCATGTTCCAGAAGTATTCTCTCTCTCAGGGCAGAGCGTTTGTGTGGGAAAGCTGGGGAAAGATTTCAAGGGAGACTAAATGATTTAATGGACGGCTTTTAATTGTCAAGTTGTTTACTTCAGGCAACATCGCGTTTGGAGTAAGAAGCTAGGCCTGAGTTCCTAGTTCATGTTTCAAGTCAAGCCTTTTGGTTCTGGGATTCAAGTAACTTGGAAGTTTCTTTGTTTCCGTTTCATATTCATGATCAAGTTTTAGTAAGGATACATTTTGCTTGCGGATTTAAGCTGTTCTTGTGATTTTTGGCTATTCCTGGACTGTATTACCTTTGAATCTGTCTGAGACATTTGGATTCCTATTGGATTATTGCTTATTGCTAAAACCTTTTCTTTCTCGATTCCTGCTTTTTTCCTATATATTTTATATATTTTTTGCAATAAACTGTTTGCTTATACTCTGGACTCTTGTGTGGTGCTGTGACCTTAGGATTTTCCAGGCCTGGGATGCAACAACCCTCATCTGAATGACATGAGCCATAATAAAGAACAACAACAACAACATAGTACTTTAATTTGATGCCACCTGAAAAGAGAAGCTGCTGAAATTATTTTTCTTGAGTCTTCAATGACTGGGGTAGAGCAATATGCAGCAGGTGTGCTGGTTTTTAACTGAATTGTGCATTTATAGTTTTTAAAACTCAGGTTGTAATGCAATTGGTCGCTCAATGCTTTTTAAAAGTTTGTATTTTAAAACCCAGACTTCTGCCTGACACAACCCACATCTTGCAAATGCCTCTCGACTTACTTGGCAGCTGTTCATCGATAATCAAGGCGGGCCGCATCGGCTCCCCGTCATCGATGTTGACCAGGGCAGCGTTCCTCACGTTGTTCTCTTCAAGGCTCTCGCTCCTCCGGTAGATCAGGGACTCGATGTTGGTGACCTTGCAGCGGATGCCGCAGCCGGGGACCACTTGGAAATCCGTACAGGTTCCAAGGGTCTCGGTGTCCAGTTCCTGATGGGAAGAGCAAGACGGGGAGGACCATGTCCAACAAGTACGTAGCCAAGGGGGCGGTTTAAGAGTTCAATCCACCCCACAAAAATTTCAGGTTAAAAAACAGCAATAATAATAATAATAAACCATTGATCATATCCTCAGCTGCTGGAAGAAAATTGCACAGACAGACTACAAACAGAGGCACAACTATGTGGCCCAAATGATTCATTGGAACTTATGCCTCAAGTACCACCTCCCTGCAGCAAAGAACTGGTGGGATCACAAACCTGCAAAAGTATTGGAAAATGAGCACGCAAAGATACTGTGGGACTTCCGAATCCAGACTGACAAAAGTTCTGGAACACAACACACCAGACATCACAGTTGTGGAAAAGAAAAAGGTTTGGATCATTGATGTCGCCATCCCAGGTGACAGTCGCATTGACGAAAAACAACAGGAAAAACTCAGCCGCTATCAGGACCTCAAGATTGAACTTCAAAGACTCTGGCAGAAACCAGTGCAGGTGGTCCCGGTGGTGATGGGCACATTGGGTGCCATGCCAAAAGATCTCAGCCGGCATTTGGAAACAATAGACATTGACAAAATTACGATCTGCCAGCTGCAAAAGGCCATCCTGCTGGGATCTGCGCGCATCATCCGAAAATACATCACACAGTCCTAGACACTTGGGAAGTGTTCAACTTGTGATTCTGTGATACGAAATCCAGCATAGACATCTCATGTCATACTGTGTCATACTGTGTTTTTGTGTCAGTAAAGTAAGAACAACATTTTATTTATATTCTGCCCTATCTCCCCAAGGGGACTCAGGGCAGGTCACAATACAAATACATGGCAAACATTCAATGCCGTTTGGACAAAGAGAACAGAACAGACAGAAAGGAGGTATGTTGTGTTTGAAGTCCAGCTTCGGTGCCTTGGATTCAGCCATGGGGGGGGGGGGCACTGTTGCTCCATTTTCTATGACGAAGAACCATCAGGACTTCCTCCTTCCTTTCAATCACCGGCATTTTATCGTGTCGTAAAATACCTCCCCCGCTAAATTAGTGGTACCTAATTTCTCTACTTACAGCTCAACTGTTTTTGAACTGCTTAGGTAAACAGTGAGCTGGGCTTGACAGTCGGATGCTCACCCCAAACAGGCTTCAAACTGGCCGCCTTTCAGTTGATAGATCTTATTACTGCTGGTGATTTACCAGCTGTGCTAAAGCCCAGCCCAACCAGGCATAGTGGAAGCTGCCAAAATGTGACAGCCGACAAGGTGCAGGACGGGAGGGGGGAATTTTTGACCTAGATTGCAGGTGAACATTTGAGTTGCTGTTCTGAGACTTAAAGCCTTGTTAGTTGCTATTAGCGTTTTCTGTCATCCACCTGACTCCTCAAGATGCCTAAACATCTAGCAAAACAACTGAACGTTTTTGAGATCATGGCAAAAAAGAAAAAGCCAAAGGGACGGCTAATGACTCTGAACAAAGGATGCCCCCCAGGCAAGAGACAAACCTTTCCAATGCTAATTAGGGTGATTAACTGCAACATTAACGCTGGCTTCCAACTGACAAAGAACTCTTCTCACACCCTGGACTCTCCACAGATATATAATTAACTTCCTTGCCTAGTTTCTCCATACCTCACAACCTCTGAGGATGCCTGCCATAGATGTGGGCGAAACGTCAGGAGAGAATACTTCTGGAACATGGCCACACAGCCAGAAAGACATACAACAGCCCAAAAAGCCAAAGATTGAAGATGAAGAAGGCAGTAGGTTGAGAACCATTGCAACTGATGAAGACCCCAGACCACGCACACTGGGATTGCAG
This sequence comes from Anolis carolinensis, assembly GCF_035594765.1. Classification (NCBI taxonomy): domain Eukaryota; kingdom Metazoa; phylum Chordata; class Lepidosauria; order Squamata; family Anolidae; genus Anolis; species Anolis carolinensis. The sequence goes on from NW_026943823.1 coordinate 20,852,683, forward strand.
GTGAAAACTGAGAAAACTGGAAACCGGGGTGTCTACCACTGATTCATCTAATCCAAGCCCTGCCAAAGAAACAATGGAACAGGAGCAAAGCATCTAAGATTTCAACCCAAGTGGCCCAGTAGACTTCCCTGGATAACCTACTCATTTCATCTACAAGGTGCACTCGGTAAGGATGGTGCAGTGTTTGGAGGAGAAGTTGGCGGTACAGGTAGTCACTAGAAACTTGATATATAGGTTGCTAAACCATTTGTGCGATGGAAAAATGCAATAGAAGTCTTCTATAGACACCAAAAAACAGTACCATCAGAACAACTTGTGTTTGGCTGAAAACTTCTTGCTAATTCACATAGTCTCTCCATGCAACCTCCTCCGCCTTGTACCTGTTTGCAATACTTGGTGATGGCCGTGCCCAGTGGGTGCTCGCTGCTGCTCTCCGCCGTCCCCACCAGCGCCAGGATTGTATTGCGTGGCATCCGGTTGCTCTCAACCAGCATCTTCAGCTGCATCACCACCGGCGTGCCGTGAGTGATGGTCCCGGTCTTATCGAACACCACAATCTTCACCTGCAACACAATGCATGTTAACAATATTTTTCAGAATTTCATGCTTCCATAAGCTGGCACAAGTGTGCAAATATATTCACTAAATTTTTTGATAGTAATCAGTATTATCTATAAGAACAAAATCCACTTGACTCTCTCATCTGTTTGCAAATGCAATAGCATGAAGTTCTTAGGAAAAGCAAGCGGCAGAATTTAGTGGGGAAGGAGATGCAAAGCTCATTCATCGCTATGGTACGTGCCTAGATTTGAATGGCGACTACATGAGATGTGGTATTTGGGTCTGGCTTTCAACTGCATATGGTAAATGTTTTCTCCTATACTTTGTTCATTTTTAATTCCAAAACGTAATCTACTTTCTAAATAGCCCTCGTATATCAATTAAAAGTATTTTTAAAAAATAGTGTCTAAAATATGGCATATGGCCTGAACAATGTTTGCAAAAGGACTTTCTGCTCGCTTTCCCTGGAAATTTTTAAGCAGAGGCTGAATGGCCCTCTGTTGGGAGTGCTTTGATTCTGTGTTCTTGCATGGCAGGGGTTGTGACTGGATGGCTCTTGTGGTCTCTTCCAACTCTATAATTCTATGATTCTCAGTTAAGAGGCTGGGGATCTTTTTACCTGCAAGAAGGGGTCATGTTTGTCAACAGACCCCAGCTCCTTTGTTCCTTGGTGATCCAAGAGTGAAAGACAATCCCTTTCTTACCTTGTGCGCCATCTCGAGCGGTTCTCCGCCTTTGATCAAGATGCCGTTTTGGGCTCCGACGCCAGTCCCCACCATCACAGCAGTTGGAGTTGCGAGTCCCAGGGAGCAAGGGCAGGCGATGCACAGCACTGTGATGGAGGCCTGGAAAGCGAAGCGGATGACCACCTCGGCTTTGGAAATGCTCTTATTGTAACCCTGTGGTGGATGCGGAGGAAGAAAAAGGGTCTGAAGCATGCGTTTCGGCATGTTGCACCAAACATTCCTTGGGGAAGGTCAAATGTGGCTTAGGATCACATCCCATAAGACGCCAGGTTTTGCAACAATCTGGAAAAAGCTATTTTTTGGAAAAGGTTTGGCACAACAATTGTAGCTGTTCTTTCTTTCCAAAGCTAATGATGATAGAAGCCAACTACAGTGTTCCCTCACTTATCGCTGGGGTTAGGATCCAGGACCACCCGCAATAAGTGAAAATCCGCGAAGTAGGGATGCTATATTTATTTTAATATTTATACATTATTTTAGTAGTTATACACTATTTTAAGTCTTTATCAACCAATCATGTGTTGATAAATCGCCTCCTTCTCCTCCCGTTGCCGCTTTAGTGGCTTCTGCGCAAAAGTTCGTAACAACCTGCCAGAGGATCACATAAAGCAAAACTACCGCACAGTACGATAACAGAGCTGAAGGGAGGCAATTTTGGAGCTACATTTTCCACAGTTCATGTCTTCAGAAAAACATCAAAAGGAACCATACATCAGAGACTTACAGGGAAGTAGGTTTCCACAATTTCGAAGTCGACAAACCCAATCACTATCCAGGCAAACAGGGTAAGCACCGAAACGCCAACGATAAAAGGAACGAAGTAGCCACTGATCTTGTCCGCAAACTGCTGAATTGGAGCCTGAAACAGGGAGAGAAAAAGCAAAGAGTCAATCCTGGAGCTTGGGCTGGTGCTTCAACATACTATGAATAGTTTACTTTCTGCCTGGGGGCATCCTTTGTTAGCTGCCCCTAGTTCCCAGGCAGGAAGAAGCCAGAAGATGAAGCTATTCAATGCTAATTAGGGTGATTAACTACAGCATTCACACTGGCCTCCAACTGACAAAGAGTTCTTCTCTCACCCTGGACTTTCCACAGATATATATAAACTTTCCTGGCTTAGTTTCTCCATACCTCACAACCTCTGAGGATACCTGCCATAGATGTGGGCAAAACATCAGGAGAGAGTACTTCTAGAACAGGGGTCCCCAAACTAAGGCCCGGGGGCCGGATGCGGCCCTCCAAGGTCATTTACCTGGCCCCTGCCCTCAGTTTTATAATATTATTGTATATACATATAATATTGATAATAATATTATAATGTAATACAATATAACACTAATAATATTACCATATAATAATATTAATTATACATTCTATATTACATATAATATTACTAATAATATTACAGTATAGTGGTATAGTTCAATATAGTAATATTTAATGCTAATATTGTGCTATGCTAATAATATAATATATTGTATGTACATATAATTTGTAAGCCACTCTGAGTCCCCTTTGGGGTGAGAAGGGTGTGATACAAATGTAGTAAATTAATAGAGTAAATAAATAAATAAATTTTAGACTTAGGCTCGCCCAAAGTCTGAAATGACTTGAAGGCACACAACAACAACAACAACAATCCTAATTAACTTGACTATCTCATTGGCCAGAAGAAGGACCACACTTCCCATTGAAATCCTGATAAATGTATGTTGGTTAAAATTGTTTTCATTTTTAAATATTGCATTGTTCTTTCGTTGTTGTTGTTGTTGTTGTTTTTGCACTACAAATAAAACATGTGCAGTGTGCATCGGAATTTGTTTTTGTTTTTTTTCAAATGATAATCCGGCCCCTCAACAGTCCGAAGGATTGTGGACTGGCCCTCGGCTTAAAAAGTTTGAGGACCCCTGTTCTAGAACATGGCCATACAGCCCAGAAAACATACAACAACCCTGTGATCCCGGCCATGAAAGCCTTCGACAACACATTCTCTTGCCATCACCCAAGTCAAAAAAGGAGCACAATCAAAGCCCTGACAGACCGTGCACAAAGAATCTGCGAACCTCACCTCCTCCAAGGTGAACTCAACCACCTAAACTGGGCTCTACAGGCCAATGGAGACTCCACCACAGACATCAGAAGAGCTGCAAGGCCAAGAACAAGCCATGAGAGTCAAGACAAAGATCCACCCAGAGGAAAGGTGTTCTTACCAGACATCAAGGGAACCACTGACCGCATAGGGAAGCTGATGAAGAAGCACAACCTACAAACTATCTACAGACCCACGAAGAAAATCCAACAAATGCTACGGTCAGCGAAGGACAAGAGGGATCCTCTCTCTTCTGCAGGAGTCTACCGGATACCATGCAGCTGTGGACAAGTCTACATAGGGACCACCAAACGCAGCGCCCAAACAAGAGTCAAAGAACATGAAAGGCACTGCAGACTAATTCAACCAGAGAAATCAGCCATAGCAGAGCATTTGATGAACCAGCCTGGACACAGAATACTATTTGAGAACACAAAAATGCTGGACCATTCTAACAACTATCATGTCAGACTACACAGAGAAGCCATTGAAATCCACAAGCATGTGGACAACTTCAACAGAAAGGAAGAAACCATGAAAATGAACAAAATCTGGCTACCAGTATTAAAAAACTCAAAAATCAGAACAGTAAATAAAAAGCAATACTCTGAAAACAGAGGATTTCCAGACATGAATCAACCTAGGGCAGTTAACGACTCTAAACAAAGGATGCCCCAGAGGCAGGAAGAAGACAGCAGATAAGCTTTTCAATGCTAATTAAAGTGATTAACTACACACATTCACACTGACCTCTCTCACCCTAGACTTTCCACAGATATATATTAACCTCTTTGCTTAGTTTTCTCCATACCTCACAACCTCTGAGGATGCCTGCCATAGATGTGGGTGAAACGTCAGGAGAGAATGCTTCTGGAACATGGCCACACAGCCCGAAAGACATACAACAACCCTGTGATCCTGGCCATGAAAGCCTTCGACAACACATTCTCTTGCCGTTTGTGCCAAAGCTTCCTTCAAAGAAAACAGGGTGTAAACCTTTCTGAAAAGTACCTTGGAGGTTTGTGCTTCTTCCACCAGTTTGACAATCTGGGAGAGAGTGGTGTCGGCCCCAACGTGGGTCGCAGAGACCAGCAAGGAGCCATTCTGGTTGATGGAACCGGCAATGACGGTGCTGCCGGGTTTTTTGGTGACGGGCATCGCTTCTCCTGTGGAACCGGAGGCCAAGAAGATACTCTTAGGAAAATGCCACCCACCAGTGCTATATAGTATTGCCTTATCTCTGGTCATCGAAGCAAATACAGAACAAAAATGTATGTGTATATACACTCTTGTAAAACTCCCAAAAAATGTAAAACAAATCAGGTTTCTACAACTCTATATTAGAGTACTTCTCTTCAAATTATATTGCATATAACAAAATAGCTTTCAAGATATCATCAACAAAGGTACAATGTCCATGTCATACTCTAACAAAGTATACTATTGAAGGAGTAAATAACAGACATCAAGAGACAACCAAGTCTATATTATTCCTGGAGTTGCGTGGAATCTTGGGCCAATGTCAATTGTAGTAAAGATATTCAGTCTCCAAAATAACAGTTTCTATATTCAAAGGAATTCTTCGTTTGATTCGCAACGCCAAGAACTGGTACACAACAAGGTCTCCCGGGTTGTTCCCCTTGTTTCGTTATCACTTCCTCGGGTCATCCCAACCATCCCAGAGAGTTACATACAAACACAACAAACAAAATACGTTCTTATCGCTTGCCTGTGATGAGCGACTCGTCCACCATCGAATGTCCTTCGATGACACGGCCATCCACCGGAAACTTGCCCCCCGGGACCACTTTGATAATGTCGCCACGCTGAACCAGTTCGACATCCACTTGCTCTTCACTGCAAAGAGGACATGTGAATTCAGCAATTACACAGATATAAAATACCGTATATACTCGAGTATAAGCCGAGGCACCTAATTTTACCACAAAAACTAGGAAAACTTATTGACTCAAATGTAAGACGAGGGTGGGAAACACAGCAGCTATGGGTCAATTTCAAAAATAAATTTGCAACATTCACACTTGCTTTCAACAGACAAGAGTTCTTTCTCCCACTCTGGACATTCCACAGATAAATAAATCCCACTTACTGTATATACTCGAGTATAAGCCTAGTTTTTTAGACCTTTTTTAGGGCTGATAAAGCTCCCCTCGGCTTATACTCGAGTGAGGGTACAGGCCGGCTTCTATTCAGGTCGGCTTATCTTATTAAAGTCTTATTATCTTAAATTACAGTTTTATATAAATATTCAAGAACATTTAACGTACTGATACCTCAAATAATGTAATTTTATTAATATCTACAGTAGAGTCTTACTTATCCAACACTTGCTTATCCAACGTCCTGGATTATCCAACACATTTTTGTAGTCAAATGTTTTCAATACATCGTGACATTTTGGTGCTAAATTTGTAAATACAGTAATTACTACATACCATATTGAACTACTTTTTCTGTCAAATTTGTTGTATAACATGATGTTTTGGTGCTTAATTTGTAAAATCATAACCTAATTCGATGTTCAATAGGCTTCTCCTTAATCCCTCCTTATTATCCAAGATATTCACTTATCCAAGCTTCTGCTGGCCCGTTTAGCTTGGATTAGTGAGACTCTACTGTATTTATATAAAACTGTAATTTAAGATAATAATAAGACTTTAATAAGATAAGACTGTGTCCAACTCTAAAAACTTATATACTCAAGTATAAGCCGACCTGAATAGAAGCCAGCCAGGACCCCCACTCGAGGGTCCTGGCTTTTCCTTAATCTCTCCTTATTATCCAACATATTTGCTTATCCAACATTCTGCCGGCCCATTTAGCTTGGATAAGTGAGACTCTACTGTATTTTTATTTTTGAAATTGACCCGTAGCTGCTGCATTTCCCACCTTCGTCTTATACTCGAGTCAATAAGTTTTCCCAGTTTTTGTGGTAAAATTAGGTGCCTCGGCTTATATTCGGGTCGACTTATACTTGAGTATATATGTTATCTCTTTTCCAACAGACCTCACAACTTCTGAGGATGCCTGCCATAGATGTGGGTGAAACGTCAGGAGAGAATGCTTCTGGAAGATGGCCAGACAGCCCAGAAAACTCACAGCAACCCGGCATAGAAATGCCTGAAGGAGCTCTTTCAATTTTTTAAGAAAAATGAGGCAAAACCCAACGTACCTCAGCAGGATATTGTCTGGTCCCAGCGTCACAACGGTTGCCTCCGTGGCTTGCAGCGAAATGAGTTTTGCAAGGGCTTCAGAGGTTTTCCCCTACAAAATCCCAAAGCGATATGTTTTACACTCAAAACAACACCGAAGGCAAGCAAGCCACGTTTTAAACAAATACTGACTGCAGGAAATAGACATCTAGTTAAGTCTAAAATATAGGTTAGTTCAAAACAGAGAGCAGAATAAAGATCTGTCAACAGTGACAATGATGTCGGCTTCAGTCCCATTTGTCAGACTTGTATGTTGATTTCTCAGTTTGACTGACCTCTTTGTGATTGTACTGAGCATGTTCAGACTCAGGACTCCATTTTGTATTCAATTTGCTTTACACCTCAGTGGAGGTGGATGCATGTTGCTGTTTTGGACTTCGGTAGAGAATCATGACTTATGGATTTCAGTGTGTACAACTATGCCTAAAAACTATGAATTATTGAGTAGGAATGATACCCTGTGTACTCAACACAGAGAGAACTGCATCCTATCTATAATTGAACTTAAGAAATGTGGCTGTATGGTGAATTATTACAAGATGTTCATGAGTAAATAATATATGTTATTTTCAAATAAGACTTTATTTTTTTATATCTCTGAGTGCATATTTTAAACTAAAAGGTTTATAAAGGGAGTACAGTAGAATCTCACTTATCCAATCTTCACTTATCCAATGTTCTGGATTATCCAACACAGTTTGCCTCTTGCCCAGATCCACAGCTGTTTCCCTAGGCAACAAGGACTGAACTTTTTATTATTTTAACTTCCGACAATGTTGTTACTGTAAGTACATTTTATGCAATTCTATCCTTATTTGTAGTCAGTTTTTAGTAGTCAATGTTTTTGTAATCAATGTTTTCAATACATTGCAATGCTTTGGTGCTAAATTCGTAAATACAGTAATTGCTACATACTGTTACCATGTACTGAACTGCTGTTTGTGTCAATTTGTTGTAAAACATGATTTTTTGGTGCTTAATTTGTAATATCATAACGTAATTTGACGTTAAATAGGCTTTTCCTTAATCCAACATTTTTGTTTAGCCAACGTTCTGCCGGCCCGTTTATGTTGGATAAGTGAGACTCTACTGTATATATATTTGGGGTAACTTCAACTTTAAAGAAACAACCATCCCCTGCTAACCAAATATATTTTTGTAATGACATGCCTTTGTCCTTGGCAGTTCAAAGACATGGTTCTTCAGTCTGACAGCTGAGTTACCTGTGTGCCATTACATGAATGCTTATGAATATTCACTTGTTCAAAGGGTTGCCTTCTAACAAGGTCAAGTTAGTTTGAAAAACTAGCGGTTTTCAAAAGGTGGTCTCCACATGTTCATGTTCATGGTATGACATCATTTTTCCTTTTCAAAACCTACCGGCTGCTAGGAATTGTGGGAGTTGGAGTCCAAAACACCTGGAGGGCTGAAGTTTGCCCATGCCTGTCTTAAAGGCTAAAGGGTTTCTATTTGGTATAACACACAGTTCTCGGCTGGCCTGCCATGTCTGCAAGCATCACGTCCCTAAGACAATCTGATACAGTAGAGTCTCACTTATCCAACACTCGCTTATCCAACGTTCTGGATTATCCAACGCATTTTTGTAGTCAATGTTTTCAATATATCGTGATATTTTGGTGCTAAATTCATAAATACAGTAATTACAGTAGAGTGTCACTAATCCAAGCTAAACGGGCCGGCAGAAGCTTGGATAAGCGAATATCTTGGATTATAAGGACTGATCAAGGAAAAGCCTATTAAACATCAAATTAGGTTATGATTTTACAAATTAAGCACCAAAACTTCATGTTATACAACAAATTTGACAGAAAAAGTAGTTCAATACGCAGTAATGTTATGTTGTAATTACTGTATTTACGAATTTAGCACCAAAATATCACGATATATTGGAAACATTGACTACAAAAATGGTTTGGATTATCCAGAGGCTTGGATAAGCGAGGCTTGGATTAGTGAGACTCTACTGTACTACATAGCATTACTGCATATTGAACTACTTTTTCTGCTGAATTTATTGTCTAACATGATGTTTTGGTGCTTCATTTGTAAAATCATAACCTAATTTGATGTTTAATAGGCTTTTCCTTAATGCCTCCTTATTATCCAACATATTTGCTTATCCCAACATTCTGCCGGCCCGTTTATGTTGGATAAGTGAGACTCTACTGTACTTGCAAAGCCTTGCTGAACATGTTCTGGTTCTTTGTTTGCCCCTAATTTGGGACACACAAGAGACATCTTCCCACCCCTTTACCTTGGCAATGTGCTCCAGCCATCGTCCCAGGGCTATGAAGACGAAGAGCATCGGCGGGGTGTCAAAGAAGGTCACGGGGTTGACCTTGGCCCTCTCGGCCATCGCCACCAAGACGACGACAAGGGAGTAGATGAAGGCAATGGTGGTGGCCAGGACAATCAGCACGTCCATGTTGGCCGTCCGGTGCTTCAGCGCTTTGTAGGCCTGGATGTAGAAGTGCCAGCCCCCAAAGATCTGCAGCAGGGAGGGGCAAACCCAAAGACACGTCTCACAACCAAAAGGCAGAAGAATCCAACAAACCAATCTTTATTACGGTCACAGACCAGAATAAAGTGAGCAGGGTACAGTCTCGTAAAAGCACTATACATTAAAATCATTACAGTCTAGGCTAAAGGCTAGAATAGAGAGGTATATTAAAAGGTAAAACAAAATACTCTTTAAAAATAGTGGTTCCCAACATGTGGGAACCTAATATAAGGTCTGCGGCTGAGGGTGCGTGTCTCTGTTGGAGGAGAGCGAGAGAGTGAAGGAGAGTCCCCCAAAGGAGTTGTTGTTGTTGTTGTTGTTATTAGCTCTCAAAGTTATCATAATAATAATTAGCTCCTCACTGCTAAACACAACAGTTGTAATAGGAAAGCAGCCCGTTGTAAGACCCTGTTTAGTCCCCCAAACTTATAATTATTATTATTAGCTTCCCATTGCCAAACACAACAGTTGTAATAGGAAAGCAGCCCATTGTAAGACCCTGTTTAGTCCCCCAAACTTATAATTATTATTATTAGCTTCCCATTGCCAAACACAACAGTTGTAATAGGAAAGCAGCCCGTTGTAAGACCCTGTTTAGTCCCCCAAACTTATAATTATTATTATTAGCTTCCCATTGCCAAACACAACAGTTGTAATAGGAAAGCAGCCCGTTGTAAGACCCTGTTTAGTCCCCCAAACTTATAATTATTATTATTAGCTTCCCATTGCCAAACACAACAGTTGTAATAGGAAAGCAGCCCGTTGTAAGACCCTGTTTAGTCCCCCAAACTTATAATTATTATTATTAGCTTCCCATTGCCAAACACAACAGTTGTAATAGGAAAGCAGCCCGTTGTAAGACCCTGTTTAGTCCCCCAAACTTATAATTATTATTATTAGCTTCCCATTGCCAAACACAACAGTTGTAATAGGAAAGCAGCCCGTTGTAAGACCCTGTTTAGTCCCCCAAACTTATAATTATTGTTATTAGCTTCCCATTGCCAAACACAACAGTTGTAATAGGAAAGCAGCCCTTTGTAAGACCCTGTTTAGAGCCCCAAAGTAATTATTATTATTATTATTATTATTATTATTATTATTATTATTATTATTATTATTATTATTTTATTGTATGACACAGCAAACAAGATAGATATGCTGGATTTCGTTTCACAAAATCACAAGTCGAACACTTCCCAAGTCTCTAGGACTGTGTGATGTATTTTCGGATGATGCGTGCAGATCCCAGCAGGGTGGCCTTTTGCAGTTGACAGATCGTAATTTTGTCAATGTCTATTGTTTCCAAATGCCGGCTGAGATCTTTTGGCATGGAACCCAGTGTGCCCATCACCACCGGGACCACCTGCACTGGTTTCTGCCAGAGTCTTTGAAGTTCAATCTTGAGGTCCTGAGAGCGGCTGAGTTTTTCCTGTTGTTTTTCGTCAATGCGACTGTCACCTGGGATGGCGACATCAATGATCCAAACCTTTTTCTTTTCCACAACTGTGATGTCTGGTGTGTTGTGTTCCAGAACTTTGTCAGTCTGGATTCGGAAGTCCCACAGTATCTTTGTGTGCTCATTTTCCAATACTTTTGCAGGTTTGTGATCCCACCAGTTCTTTACTGCAGGGAGGTGGTACTTGAGGCATAAGTTCCAATGAATCTTATTATTATTATTATTATTATTATTATTATTATTATTATTATTGTTATTATTATTAAAGTCAGTAGGTGTATGAATATTTCTGAGACTTGAGCCCGGGTTGGGGTGAGCACCTGTTCTCAGACCGGCTCACTGTCCACCTAAGCAGTATAAAAACAGCTGTGAACTGTGAATAGACAAATTAAGCACTGCTTAAGCGCAGAGGTATTTTACGGCACCATAAAAAAGAAATAGCAGAAAATGCCGGTGATCAAAGAACAGGAGGAAAAAGGCCAGAATCGAGCACAACCTCCAGGATGCCGAAGTTGGAAAAAAATACAACATAAACCTCTATCTATTGTCTGTCCTGTATGTCTAATGGCATTGAATATTTGTCGTGTAAATATTCTGTGATCCACCCTGAGTCCCCTTCGGGGTGAGAAGGGCAAAATATAAATGCTGTAAATAAATAAATGCAATAAATAAGCATCCGAAGCCCTCCTACTTGCCTGGACAGGGACACACAGCAGGAAGGAGAGCAAATTCATGACTGACAGCCCAGGTAGGATCTGCTGCTCCAGGAACATGGCCGAGTGGTGCTCCTCCATGTCTCCTTGGGTCACGTTCCCAGCGTTGTGCATAGCGGACATGTGGCTGTCCATGACCATCATGTAAATCATGAGCCCCATCACAGGGATGCAGAAGAACAGGCTGACGAGGAAGGAGCGTTTCCACCTGAAATGCAAGGAAGAGAACAATACAGGGAAGGGAATCAGACTTCAAGGGACAAAGCGTGGATGATGGGGAGCATTTCCACTCTCTTGCTGCCTTGGCTGCTGGGGAGGTTGTGGGTGGGATTTTGGGGAGGGATATTTAGCTTTTGAAAACATTTAAATTGTATTTTATCTTTTCTATCTGTGACACCAAAATTTAATGATTATTATTTTTAAATGTGTTTGCCTTGTTTTTATTTTTTTATTCGGTTGTATCATGTTGTTGTTAGATGCCTTGGGTCCCGATGGGAAGAAAGGCAGGATAGGAATGCAGTAAACAACAACAATAACAATATAATATCTATAAGTAAAGGTAAAGGTTTTCCCTGACGTTAAGTCCAGTCATGTCCGACTCTGGGGGTTGGTGCTCATCTCCATTTCTAAGCCGAAGAGCCGGCGTTGTCCGTAGACATCTCCAAGGTCATGTGGCCACTGGCATGACTGCATGAAGCACCATTACCTTCCCGCCGGAGCGGTACCTATTGATCTACTCACACTGGCATGTTTTCGAACTGCTAGGTTGGCAAAAGCTGGAGCTAAAAGCAGGTGCTCACTCCGCTCCCCGGGTTTGAACCTGGGACCTTAATTATATTATTTATATATATATATATATATATATATATATATATATACACAGTAGAGTCTCACTTATCCAAGCCTCGCTTATCCAAGCCTCTGGATAATCCAAGCCATTTTTGTAGTCAACGTTTACAATATATCGTGATATTTTGGTGCTAAATTCGTAAATACAGTAATTACAACATAACAATAGTGCGTATTGAACTACTTTTTCTGTCAAATTTGTTGTATAACATGAAGTTTTGGTGCTTAATTTGTAAAATCATAACCTAATTTGATGTTTAATAGACTTTTCCTTAATCAGTCCTTATAATCCAAGATATTCGCTTATCCAAGCTTCTGCCGGCCCGTTTAGCTTGGATAAGTGAGACTCTACTGTATATGTATGTGTGTGTGTGTGTGTGTGTGTGTGTGTGTGTGTGTGTGTATATATATATATATATATATATATATATATATAATATTATATTATATTATATTTTACATGTAATATTACTAATAATATTACAATATATTGATACAGTACAATATAGTAATTTATTACCAGTATTGTACTATGCTAATATAATATTGAATGTAAATTTAATTTGTAAGCCACTCTGAGTCCCCTTCGGGGTGAGAAGGGCGGCATATAAATGTAGCAAATAAATAAATAAATAATAAAATAAAAATACTTTTGGCTGCATGAACCAAAAAAAACCACTTACTGCCTTATTTCCTGCTTGTGATCTAAGTGGCTTGCACTTCGGTCTTTCTTCACCAACGCAGATTTAAACCCTAAATCCTAGGAAAAGAGTGAGGTTTAACTTAGCATACAATTCTCACGACATATACTGTAATCTCTGAAATGTAGATGACTCCTGGGATCATGTGACAATATTTATAATATTCTTGCAAGTGACCAAAGTGTCAGGTTGCTGTGAGTTTTCTGGGCTGTCTGGCCATGTTCTAGAAGCATTCTCTCCTGACGTTTCGCCCACATCTATGGCAGGCATCCTCAGAGGTTGTGAAGACTGTTGGAAACTAGGCAAGTGGGGTTTATATATATACACCTGTGGAATGATGTCTAGGATGGGAGAAAGAACTCTTGTCTGTTGGAGGCAAGTGTGAATATTGCCATTGGCCAGCTTAATTAGCATTGAATAGCCTTGCAACTTCAAAGCCTGGCTGCCTCCTGCCTGGGAGAATCTTTTGTTAAGAGGGCCAGCTACTCAAACAGACAAGAGTAATATATAATAATAATAATTATTATTATTATTATTTTATTTTTATATTTTATATTTTATTTTATTTTTATATCCTGCCTCCATCTCCCAGGGGGAGCCCAACATCAACATACAGTAGAGTCTCGCTTATCCAACGTTCTGGATTATCCAATGCATTTTTGTAGTCAATGTTTCCAATACATCGTGATATTTTGGTGCTAAATTCGTAAATACAGTAATTACTACATAGCATTACTGTGTATTGAACTACTTTTTCTGTCAAATTTGTTGTATATCATGATGTTTTGGTGCTTAATTTGTAAAATCATAACCTAATCTGATGTTTAATAGGCTTTTCCTTAATCTCTCCTTATTATCCAACATATTCTCTTATCCAATGTTCTGCCGGCCAATTTACGTTGAATAAGCGAGACTCTACTGTAGGTTAAAACACAATGCATGAATTAAAACAATATAACAAAATAAATAACAACATAAAAACACATCAAATGCTTTAAAAACCCAGACATAAAATAAATATGCAGAGAAAGAAGCTGTGCAATAAGTGTAATTACACCTAATGAAAGTAAGTGTAAATAGTAATAAGTGTAAACCTAATGAAAATAAGTGTAAACACTAATAATACCGTGTTTCCCCGAAAATAAGACAGTGTCTTATATTATTTTTTGCTCTCAAAGATGTGATAGGTCTTATTTTTAGGGGATGTCTTATTCACATGTATTGTTGAATAAAAAAATGAACATTTATTATATACTGTATAGTAGTTGTCATCACAAACCAACATAACCAAACCAGACAAACTATGACTCCTGACAATAATTTCTTGTTACTACTGTATAAATATAAATAATATAACATTAATATGTTATTACTATTATTTCCATGTACAACTGGTATGTGCATTTACCGATCCTGCAAGTTCTGGTGTTTTGTTTGGCGGGCGCCGGGCATGCTTCCAAACAAAAACTTTGCTCGGTCTTACTTTTGGGGGAGGCCTTATATTTAGCAATTCAGCAAAACCTCTGCTAGGTCTTATTTTTTGGGGATGTCTTATTTTCGGGGAAACAGGGTAGGATCTACAAATGTTCATACAAACGAGTTATGACTATCCGCAGCTAACTGAAATAAGTGTAACTAAATGTATTAAGAAGCAATAATAAATAAAATAAAATAATAATATTTGTTTTTCCTCTCGATGCAACCGGAACAATGAAGGGAGATTTGTGCTTACCTCTACGACCCGCATGATGCTGCGAGGGCCAATAATCTCGGGGTCGTACTTAATGTGCGCCTTGTTGGTCGCAAGGGCAACCGAACTGTACAGAACTCCTTTGGTTTTCATGAGCGTGGATTCGATCTTATGGACGCAGGAGGCACACGTCATTCCTTTCACCTGTTCAGAAAAAAAGGGACTTGTCTTTCATTGATGTTTGTAATCAATGGGGGGGGGGGGGGTGGAAATCTGCATTCATCAGAAATAATGAAGTTGGATATCATGATGGTCACGAACAAGACATGTGCTTATTTTAATATATATATATATATATATATATATATATATATATATAAAAAAGAGTGATGGCATCACGGCGACCCACAAAACAACAAAACTACAGGCCCCCCAACCTCGAAATTTGACAACACAACCCATCATCCACGCCTCTAGGTTGATACAACAAAAAGAAAAGAAAAATAATGTCCTAATTAGAGAGAGAGGAATAATTGCTTTTATCCAATTGCTGCCAGTTAGAAGGCTAAGCTCCTCCAACTTGGTCTCCAAGCAACCCAATAAAAAAAAATAAAAAACACTAAAAATTAATACAATAAAATACTATAATAACAGAAAATAACTAAAAATAATACAAGAAAATAATAAAATATAATAAATAAAAAGATAACTTACAATAAAATTAATTAAAAAATACAAATAACGTCAAATAAATATTACACAACAATTTTTAACCAATACCACCACCACTTTGCCACGCGTGGCCGGGCACAGCTAGTATGATATATATAGTGTGTGTATGTATATATATGTATGTATGTATCACATAGTTTCTTTCAGTACTTCAAGCTGCTTTGGGTTAAGAAGAAAGGATGGAATTAAACTAAATAAATGAATACAAGTGTTCTCAAAGGCTTACATGGCCGCAATCACTGGGTTGCTGTGAGTTTTCTGGGCTGTATGGCCATGTTCTAGAAGCATTCTCTCCTGACGTTTCACCTACATCTAAGGCAGGCATCCTCAGAGGTTGTGAGGTCTATTGGAAACTAAGCAAGTGGGGTTTAAATACCTGTGGAATATTGTCCAGAGTGGGAGAAAGAACTCTTGTCTGCTTGAGGGAAGTGTAGATGATGCAATGGGCCAGCTTGATTGGGACTGAATGGCCTTGGAGCTTCAAAGCCTGGCTGCTTCTGGCTCTTTGTTGGGAAGTGTTCGCTGGTCCTGACTGATTTATGTCTGGAATTCCCGTTTTTCTGAGTGTTCTTATTTATTTGCTGTCCTGGCTCTCAACGCTGGCTCTTCGGCTTAGAAATGGAGATGAGCACCAACTCCCAGAGTCGGACACGACTGTGGACTTAACGTCAGGGGAAACCTTTACCTTTACTTTTTATTTTATACAATATTATATGTACATATACATCCATCTATCTATCTATATACGGGGTGTGTGTGTGTGTGTATGTGTGTGTATATATATATATATATACCGTATATTCTCGAGTATAAGCTGACCCGAATATAAGCCAACCAGGAGTCCTCACCTGAGTATACGCCGAGGAGGGCTTTTTCAGTCTTAAAAAAAGGGCTGAAAAAGTAGGCTTATACTCGAGTAAATACAGTATTTGAAGACCCTGCTCACCACAAGCTCCAGGACGCCATCGCCTTGGTCGTAGTTCTCCAGGACGGTGGCTCCGAACCCTAGTTCTCGAATCAGTTCGGCGACAATCGGTGGCTGGATGACAGCGGGATTGTACCTCACCTCCGCCTTCCCAGCCATCAAGGCCACGAGGACAGAGAATATCCCTTGGAACGGAGGGTCAAACAGGGCAAGCGTTAGCGGAGACACTATCAGCACAACACACAAGCAAAACACACCACAGATCTCTTTTTACAGCAAGAAAAGCTGAACAGATTCTTAAAGAGCTGGATCCTCCAAGAGCTCTTTAAGGATCCCAACAAAGACAAACCATTCCCTTTTTTTTGCTACGGCAGCTAGAATGGTTTTCGCAAAATTGTGGAAACAAGAAATAATTCCAACAAAGACAAAATTTTGGAAATAAAGAATATGGACAAACTAACTTTTTTTACTAAAACAGAGGAATGGTAAAGGCATAAAAATGACTGATTGGTCAATTTTTGAAGAATATATAAACATGAGTTAATAAAAGATTTTAGAAATATAACAAGAGTGTTAAAAAGGGGGGAAAAGTAACAATAATATAGGGTAATTTTTACCAAACTATACAGGGTTATGGATTCATATCCAAACCATCAAGGGCACAAGGAGGACGAATGGAAGTCAAAGACCCTTTTTTGTTTTTAATTTTATTGTTATTATTTTATAATAATAATAATAATAATAATAATACTTTATTTATACCCCGCCATCTCCCCGTGGAGACTCGGGGCGGCTTACATGGGGCAGAGGCCCAAACAACATAGAACAAAACATAAGCAACATAATAAAATCACACTATAAAAGATAAAACAGTAATACAATATATCAATTAAAACAAAAATACAGGATAAAAATTGCATTTAAAACACATAAATGGTAAAATCGTAATAAAAACGGGATAGATTATTAAAAACCCTCTGGGGCTGATTAATTAATTAATGACTATCTTTTTTTTACTTTTTATTTTTTCTTTTCTTTTTGGATTAGGACGAACTATGGGGATGGATACTACTCTTTTTTTTCTTATTCTTGATCTATACTATCGTTTCACCCACCTTTTAAAAAAAAAGTGTTTTCACACTTTCGCTGTATCTAACATTTGAAACTTCAGTAAAAATAATTTTTTTTAAAAAAGCTGAACAGATTTAAAGCCATCTCCTCCTCCCCCGAATTCTATCAATAAGGCATCACCATCAAGATGAGTGGGAAACCAAATCACAGCATCTCTCACCCTCTTCTCTCTTCAAGTTCCTTTCGATGTTGGCCACGCATGAAGCGCATGTCATACCAGTGACTTGAATGTAGCATTTCGAGGGTGGGTTTCCATCCTGATTGTCATGGAGTGGAGATGGTTTGGTGCGAGTCTCTGTTTTGGAGAGTTTATTATTCTGGGATTCTACCATCCTTTCCTGGGAAGGCTGAGTTATGAGGACCACAGGATCCGGGCTTGGTGTCCCTGGAAGCAGAAAGGATTACCTTTGAATCCTTTAAAAATAAAAATCTCAACTACTACAAAGGCTATAAATATCAGAAACAACAGCATCAGTCTCTAGACACATATCACTTTGGAAATACTGTATATACCCGACTATAAGCCTAGTTTTTCAGCCCCTTTTTTAAGACTGAAAAAGCCCCCCTTGGCTTATATTCGGGTGAGGGTCCTGGTTGGCTTATATTTGGGTCAGTTTATACTCGAGAATATATGGTACATTTATTATTTTTCTCCATTATTATTGGTATTATTACATTTATTATTTTTCTCTATTATTGTTGTTACTACAGTAGAGTCTCACTTATCCAAGATTCGCTTATCCAACATTCTGGATTATCCAACGCATTTTTGTAGTCAATGTTTTCAATACATCATGATATTTTGGTGCTAAATTTGTAAATACAGTAATTACTACATAGCATTACTGCGTATCGAACTACTTTTTCTGTCAAATTTGTTGTATAACATGTTTTGGTGCTTAATTTGTAAAATCATAACCTCATTTGATGTGTAATAGGCTTTTCCTTAATCCCTCCTTATTATCCAACATATTCGCTTATCCAACGTTCTGCCAGCCCGTTTATGTTGGATAGGTGACTCTACTGTATTACATTTATTTTACTCTATTTTTATTATTATTATTCATACATTTATTATTTCACTCTGATCTATTATTGTTGTTGCATTTATTATTTTACTCTATTTATTATTACATGTATTATTTTCCTGTATTTATTATTATTATTATTATTATTATTATTATTATTATTATTATTATTATTATTACATGTATTATTTTACTCTATTATTATTAAAAGGATACATAAGCACATTTACATTGAAGAAGATGAGAATAATGATTTGATCAGATATACTCGAGTATAAGCCAACCCGAATATAAGCCAAGGCACCTAATTTTACCACAAAAAAACTGGGAAAACATTGACTCCAGTATAAACCGAGGGTGGTAAATTTCAGAAATATAAATAGATACTAATAAAATTACATTAATTGAGGCATCAGTAAGTTAAATGTTTTTGAATATTTACATAAAGCTCAAATTTAAGATAAGACTGTCCAACTCTCATCAAATCATTATTCTCATCTTCTTCAATGTAAATGTACTTATGTATCCTTTTAATAATAATAGAGTAAAATAATACATGTAATAATAATAATAATAATAATAAATACATACAGGAAAATAATAGATGTCATAAATAGAGTAAAATAATGAATGCAATAATAATAATAATAAGATCAGAGTGAAATAATAAATATATTAATGATAATAAAAAAACAGAGTAAAATAAATGTACAGTAGTCTCACTTATCCAACATATGTTTATGTTAAGCATATGTTTATGTTTTATATTTTATATTGTATTTAATTGGTTGTAATAAATTTTTATATGTTGTTGTTTTTAATGATGTTGCCAATTGTACGCCGCCCTGAGTCCCTTTGGGTGAGAAGGGCGGGATAGAAATATTGGAAATAAATAAATAAAATAAATAAATTCTGGATTATCCAACACATTTTTGTAGTCAATGTTTTCAATAAATCGTGATATTTTGGTGCTAAATTAGTAAATACAGTAATTACTACATAGCATTACTGCGTATTGAACTACTTTTTCTGTCAAATTTGTTGTATAACATGATGTTTTGGTGCTTAATTTGTAAAATCATAGCCTAATTTGATGTTCAATAGGCTTTTCCTTAATCCCTCCTTATTATCCAACATATTTGCTTATCCAAGCTTCTGCTGGCCCGTTTATGTTGGATAAGTGAGACTCTACTGTAATAATAATAATATCAGAGTGAAATAATAAATGTATTAATAATAATAAAAATAGAGTAAAATAAATGTAACAGTAGAAACGATAATAGAGAAAAATAATAAATGTAATAATACCAATAATAATAGAGAAAAATAATAAATGTACCATATATTCTCGAGTATAAGCTGACCCAAATATAAGCCAACCAGGACCCTCACCCGAGTATAAACCGAGGGGGGCTTTTTCAATCTTAAAAAAAGGGCTGAAAAACTAGGCTTATACTCGAGTATATACAGCAAGGGTCCCCAAACTAAGGCCCGGGGGCCGGATGCGGCCCTCCAAGGTCACTTAGCTGGCCCCCGCCCTCATTTATAATATAATATTTTTATATCAGTTTTAATAATATAATATATTGTATATACATATGATATTGATAATATTATCATTTTATACAATATAATACTAATGATAACACCATATAATATATTAATTATGTTATATATTACATATAGTATTACAGTATAATGGTATAGTTCAATATAGTAATATATAATGCTAATATTGTGCTATACTAATAATATAATATATTTTATGTACATACAGCTGCTCTGAGCCCCCTTCGGGTGAGAAGGGCAGGATATAAATGTAGTAAATAAATGTAGTAAATGAATAAATAAATAACTTTAGACTTAGGCTCGCCCAGAGTCTGAAATGACTTAAAGGCACACAACAACAACAATTCTAATTAACCTGACTATCTCATTGACCAGAAGCAGGCCCACACTTCCTATTGAAATCCTGATAGGTTTATGTTGGTTAAAATTGTTTTCATTTTTAAATATTGTATTGCTCTTTCATTGTTATTGTTGTTTTGCACCACAAATAAGACATGTGTAGTGTGCATAGGAATTTGATAGTTGTTTTTTTTCAAATGATAATTCGGCCCTTCAACAGTCTGAAGGATTGTGGACTGGCCCTCCGCTTTAAAAGTTTGAGGACCCCTGATATACAGTATATCCAAACTGGGAATACGGTGCCAGTTGCTTTGCCGAAACCTTCCCAGACAAAGCGGGTTTCTAAGAGAAGGGAAAACACACCTTACAACATCAAGGGCAGGATTACCTGTTAAGGAAGCATCAAAACCCATGTCCTCAATGGCGTTTCGTAAGTCATCCGGGGACGTCTGCATGGGGTCGTATTCGATGGTTGCATTACGGTTCTGAAGCGACACATGGACCGAGTTCACCCCTGGCTTTTGAGATATCACTCCCTCAATAGACTGGACGCAAGAGTGACAAGTCATGCCCTCCACATCCATCACAGTGACGTGCATCAAGGGGTGATGTGCAGGGCTGTTGGCGACCCTTGGAGACTTTGGAGCATTCGAGAGTTCGGCATTTTCATGTCCGTCACAAAGGCTGACCGTGAAGGTCTCTGGAGACACGGCTTCTATGGCTCTTCCCAGTGTGGTGATACTGATGAGACTAGGATCGTACTTGACGGTGGCCGATCTGTCCTCTAATGAAACATCAATGCTGGCCACTGCGGGGAGCATCGAGATGCTGGACTGGATATTGAAGACGCATGATTTACAGTGCATGCCGTCCACACGGAACCTGGCGGTCTGTAGATTGAAACCATCCTCCGGACTCTCTGGCGGGGATTTCGGTGAGCTTTTGGTCTGCACATTCTTCAGCCGCTCCACATCGATAGCACCGAGGTTGAGGAGTTTGGGCGGCTTCTTTATGGAGGCCAGGAAGCCTGCCGCTTCGATTTGGTTTCTGATTTCCTCGGCCGTGATGATGTGAGGCTGGTACACAACCACCGCTTCCTGATTGTCCAGGGAGACTAGAAGGCAAACGGAGAAAGACTCAGTATGTTTCTCCCGTGACGTTCAATTGAAAATCTTTGTATCTATGGAAAGGCACATTGTGGAGCAAAAGTGGGGAAAGTGCAGTCTGGAGGCTGTTTTTGCAGCCCGCCAGAATAGTCCTCATTGCCAAACAAATATCGGGGGAAGTAGGAGTTTTAATGATATACTGCAATTAATATGAATGGCATTCATTAGAATAACAGTAGACAGTAGTGTTTGGGAAAATAACTGCACATATCCCTTTGGAAATAAATGGCATAAATAAATATCCCTTTGGAAATAAACAGCTCGGACAGTGGCGCAGGCTGGAGAGCAAGCCAGCCGTAACCAGCTGCAATGAATCACTCTGACCTGGAGGTCATGAGTTCGAGGCCCGCTCGGAGCCTATGTTTGTCTTGTCTTTGTTCTAGGTTAACTGAGTGTTCATGCGGCCCACCCTGTTATATTGCTATTTTGACTTTGTGTTGTACTGTACATTACTATTTATTGTATTGTTTAATTGTATCATGATATGTTGTTTTATATTTTGCTATATTGTATTGTCTTGGGCATGGCCCATGTAAGCCGCCCCGAGTCCCCGTTGGGGAGATGGTGGCGGGGTATAAATAAAGTTTTATTATTATATTATTATTATTATTAAAAGGCATTGAATGTTTGCCTATATATGTAATGTGATCCGCCCTGAGTCCCCTTCGGGGCGAGAAAGAAGGGCGGAATAGAAATGCTGCAAATAAATAAATAAATAAATAAATCATATTCTTATTGAAAAGGGAAAATGATGCCATATCCGTTTGGCAAATGTGAATCTCCACGAACATGTGGAGACCATCTTTTGAAAACTTCTAGTCAAGAAAAGCGTGCCATTGTTAGAAGTCAAGCCTTTGAACAAGTGATATTCATAAGCCCTCATGTAATGGTTACTCAGCTGTTAGACTGAAGAACCATGTCTTTGAACTGCCAAGGACAAAAAAAAGCAAGTGAAAACAAAACAGCAAGTGAAAACAAAAAAACTATTTACATACATATAACAAATATACATAGATAAAATAGCAATTTAAATTTGCCCTGCAAGATCAAATTCCTAAGTTACGCAGAGTTTGATTTACTTGTGGTGCAGAATATAATACTGGAGGACGAATGGCATTGCATAAAGGCAAGCAAATAATTCCCCGTTACCTTTGATTCGAGTGACGCCTTGCAGTTTCCCAATCTTCCCTTCAATGGTACTGGTGCAGGAGTGGCAGGTCATTCCCTCCACCTTTATCCTCAGGGCGACATCCCCCGTTTGTGACGCACTCGCATCTTCGGGTGCTCCGGGGTTCCTCTCTCGGGCCGCATGATCCAAACTCAGCCCTGGCACCGCCTGGCCGACCTGCTTCCCGTTGATGACAGCGGACACAAAAGTGACCACCAGGGATTTCTTATCGGAGGAGCTTTTCACGTTCAAGACGCCCTTGGTCGTCAAGAGGCGGCTGCGGATTTCGTCGAGGGCCAAAGCAGCGTGAGCGGGAATGGTGAGAAACACAGTGTCCACGGAGACAGGTTGCGGGTCTGCGTCTGTAAGCGCAGCGACAAACCCCATGTCCTCTATCGCTTCCCGTAAGGCTCCTGGGGCTTGTTCTTTGGGGTTATAAATAATGGCGGCACTCTTGTCTCTCAGGGAAACCTGGCAGGAACAGAAACGCACACACAAACTTCAGACAGCTAAGCCCAGGGGTCCCCAAACTTTTAAAATAGGGGGCCAATTCACAAGCCCTCAGACCATTAGAGGGCCGGACTATAGTTGGCCACCAAATAATTATAATAATAATTATTATTATTATTACTATTATTATTACTATTATTATTATTATTATTATTATTATTATTATTATTATTATTATTATAAAGAGGATTGGAAGAGACCCCTTGGGCTATTTAGTCCAACCCCCTTCTGCCTTTCTGCACCAAAAGCACAAGAAAAGCATCCCTGAGAGATGGCCACCCAGCCTCAATGTTAATAATAATAATAATAATAATAATAAGAAGAAGAAGAAGAAGAAGAAGAAGAAGAAGAAGAAGGTAAAAGTAAAGGTTTCCCCTGACATGAAGTCCAGTTGTGACAGACTCTGGGGGTTGGTGCTCATCTCCATTTCTAAGCCGAAGAGCCGGCGTTGTCTGTAGACACCTCCAAGGTCATGTGGCCACTGGCATGACTGCATGGAGCGCCGTTACCTTCCCGCCGGAGCGGTACCTATTGATCTACTCACATTGGCATGTTTTCGAACTGCTAGGTTGGCAGGAGCTGGAGCTAACAGCGGGAGCTCAAGCCGCTCCCGGGATTTGAACCTGGGACCTTTCGGTCTGCAAGTTCAGCAGCTCAGCACTTTAACGCATTTAGCCACCAGGGCTCAATAATAATAATAATAATAATAATAATAATAATAATAATAATAATAATAATAATAATAATAATAATAAAGAGGGTTGGAAGAGACCCTTTGGGCCATTGAGTCCAACCCCCTTCTGCCTTTCTGCACCAAAAGCACAAGCAAAGCCCCCCTGAGAGATGGCCACCCATCCTTAATGTCAATAATAATAATAATAATAATAATAATAATAATAATAATAATAATAAAGAGGGTTGGAAGAGACCCTTTGGGCCATTGAGTCCAACCCCCTTCTGCCTTTCTGCACCAAAAGCACAAGCAAAGCCCCCCTGAGAGATGGCCACCCATCCTTAATGTCAATAATAATAATAATAATAATAATAATAATAATAATAATAATAATAATAAAGAGGGTTGGAAGAGACCTGTCGAGCCATTGAGTCCAACCCCCTTCTGCCTTTCTGCACCAAAAGCACAAGCAAAGCCCCCCTGAGAGATGGCCACCCATCCTTAATGTCAATAATAATAATAATAATAATAATAATAAAGAGGGTTGGAAGAGACCTGTCGAGCCATTGAGTCCAACCCCCTTCTGCCTTTCTGCACCAAAAGCACAAGCAAAGCCCCCCTGAGAGATGGCCACCCATCCTTAATGTTAATAACAATAATAATAATAATAATAATAATAATAATAATAATAATAATAATAATTAAAAAAAGAGGGTTGGAAGAGACCACTTGGAGAATTTAGTCCAACCCCCTTCTGCCTTTGTGCAATGGGGGCCGGATAAATGGCTCTGATGTGCCGCATGTGGCCCACGGGCTGTAGTTTGGAAACTCCTGGCTAAGCCTAAGTAAAAATAACAATTTCTTTAAATAGATCAGGAAGCTTTGTCTTATTACAGTCACACCTTGCTTTGCATTTTCTTTCACCTAAGAAGGAAGTGTAAGCTGATATACCTATGGAACCACAAATTAACCTGGAATTATCTGTAAAAGAAGACTGGCTAGAACGAAAGTGGCCTCATGGCTTAAGTGAACATTACACATACAATCTTGACAGCAGAGATTACACTAATCTCCAATCTTTATGCAAACTGGCTGTTGAACTACCTCCTCAGTGAGATTAGATCGTCCCCCTCCCTCCTGGCACTTAGAAAACAACTTAAAACAGATAGCAAGCATTCTGTTGTGGTTCAGCCAGACAAAGATGAGGGGATTGGGGTTTCAGGACCTGGGAGAGTGCTAGATCAATGATGGGCAAGCTTTTGCGCTTGGTGTGTCAAAATTCACCAAAAAAAACCTAGCATGACTTGGGTGGTGTGTCACTTGGAGAAAAAAACCATACTTTCACAATATGTATAGTTTAAATAACAAAAATGTATAATTGTAATATATAACTGTATTTAATAAATCAAAAACTATTTACTACCATTATTTCCATGTACAACAATCTATGGTACCTCTTGCAATTTCCACGCTGATTTCTCTCTATTCTAGTTTCAATGTAGTTATGAGCAATGAATAATATAATAATAATATAATAGTAATAATATAATATACTACAATATTAATAGAATAATAATAGAATGATATAATAATAATCTATATCTATCTATATCTATATACAGTAGAGTCTCACTTATCCAACATAAACGGGCCGGCAGAATGTTGGATAAGTGAATATGTTGGATAATAAGGAGGGATTAAGGAAAAGCCTATTACACATCAAATTAGGTTATGATTTTACAAATTAAGCACCAAAACATTATGTTATATAACAAATTTGACAGAAAAAGTAGTTCAATACGCAGTAATGCTATGTAGTAATTACTGTATTTACGAATTTAGCACCAAAATATCACGATGTATTGAAAACATTGACTACAAAAATGCGTTGGATAATCCAGAACGTTGGATAAGCGAGTGTTGGATAAGTGAGACTCTACTGTACCGTGTTTCCCCGAAAATAAGAGGGTGTCTTATATTATTTTTTGCTCCCAAAGATGTGCTAGGTCTTATTTTTAAAGGATGTCTTATTTTTCCATGAAGAAGAATTCACATTTATTGTTGAACAAAAAAATGAACATTTATTATATACTGTACAGTAGTTGTCATCACAAACCAACATAACCAAACCAGACAAACTATGACTCCTGTCAAGAATTTCTTGTTACTACTGTATAAATATAAATAATATAACATTTTAATATATTATTACCATTATTTCCATGTACAACTGGTATGTACATTTACCGATCCTGCAAGTTCTGGTGCTTTATTTGGCGGGCGCCGGGCATGCTTCCAAACAAAAACTTTGCTAGGTCTTACTTTCAGGGGAGGTCTTATATTTAGCAATTCAGCAAAACCTCTGCTAGGTCTTATTTTTTGGGGATGTCTTATTTTCAGGGGAACAGGGTATATAAAAATGTAATGTTCATAATTCCCATGGAGTAAACAACAAAACCACTAGACCAAATCACACCAAATTTGGCCACAAAAGACATAGTCATCCAATCAATCTGCATGCGGCAGCGTGTCAGCAAAAATGGCTAGGCGTGTCTGTGCTGACACGCGTGTCATAGGTTGGCCATCACTGTGCTAGATGGTTCTGTAGATTAGGAAAAAGAGGGGGTTTTGGAACAAGATACTGTCTCTGAGATGGAGTTTGAAAGTTTGGAACAGTTTTGGAATTCAACAGGCAAGGAGAGAATCTTTCATCCACAAGTGAGCAGTTGTCTTAAGAAAGATACCAAGCTGTTTCTGGGTGCAAGAAATCAGAAAGGATCCGTGAGAAAGAGCAGAAGAAGACTCCTCTAAGTCAAAGAAATGCCTTCATGTTTTGCAGTCCTTAAATCTGAGAAAGTTTTGTTGGGATTTTAGATCAGGCAAACCGTTGCACCTCAGCAGAGGTTCACCTTGCTCTTCAACTTACCCCCTTCTCATCATCACTTTACTCTTATACCCCGCCACCACCTCCCCGAGGAGACTCGGAGCGGCTTACAGATAGGACAAAACGTCCACAAGACATAAAAGCAGAAAGCAATCCAAAAAAACAGTAAAAGTGGCATCATAAAATACAACCACCAACCATATCTCTTTATAATAGAACTAGCTGTGCCCGGCCACGCGTTGCTGTGGCGAAGTATGGTGGTATGGGAAATAAAGTATTGAGGAATTGGTGGTAGTTAAGGTAAAGGGTAAAGGTTTTCCCCTGACGTTAAGTCCATTATAAATGGGTTATATAGCTGTGTGGAAGGGCCTTGAGTCTACACTGTCATATAATCCAGTTAAAATAAGATAATCTGTATCTTATAGGCAGTGTGGAAGAGGCCTAAGTGAGGCCTAACTCTGCCCGTCCCCTGGGCTGAGTGGGTTGCAAGGAGAGCAAGTGGGCGGAGCTTAGCCTTCTAACTGGCAGCAATTGGATAAAAACAATTCTTCCTCTCCCTCTAATTAGGACTTTATTTTTCTTTTCTTTTTGTTGTATGAACATAGAGGCATGGATGAGGGGTTGTGTTGCCAAGTTTAGTGTTTCTGGGATGTGTAGTTTTGTTGTTTTGTCCTAGGCCAAAATTTCATTACCCTTTTATATACAGTAGAGTCTCACTTATCCAACATAAACGGGCCAGCAGAACATTGGATAAGCGAATATGTTGGATAATAAGGAGGGATTAAGGAAAAGCCTATTAAACATCAAATTAGGTTATGATCTTACAAATTAAGCACCAAAACATCATGTTTAACAACAAATTGGACAGAAAAAGAAGTTCAATATGCAGTAATGCTATGTAGTAATTACTGTATTTACAAATTTAGCACCAAAATATCATGATGTATTGAAAACATTGACTACAAAAATGCGTTGGATAATCCAGAACGTTGGATAAGCGAGTGTTGGATAAGTGAGACTCTACTGTATATAGACTAGCTGTGCCCGGCCACGCGTTGCTGTGGAGAAGTCTGGTGGTATGGGAAATAAAGTATTGTGGAATTGGTGGTAGTTAAGGTAAAGGGTAAAGATTTTCCCCTGACATTAAGTCCATTATAAATGGGTAATATAGCTGTGTGGAAGGGCCTTGAGTCTACACTGCCATATAATCCAGTTAAAATCAGATAACCTGTATTTTATAGGCAGTGTGGAAGAGGCCTAAGTGAGGCCTAACTCTGCCTGTCCCCTGGGCTGAATGGGTTGCTAGGAGACCAAGTGGGCGGAGCTTAGCCTTCTAACTGGCAGCAATGGGATAAAAACAATTATTCCTCTCCCTCTAATTAGGAGTTTATTTTTCTTTTCTTTTTGTTGTATGAACGTAGAGGCATGGATGAGGTTGTGCTGCCAAGTTTAGTGTTTCTGGGATGTGTAGTTTTGTTGTTTTGTCCTAGGCCAAAATTTCATTACCCTTTTATATATATAGATAAAGCAGATTGCATTGCGAAGAAGCCACCACTCGCTCTAGAACCTTGCCCAGGAAGGGAAGATTAGAAATTAGTCGCTAGTTTTTCAACACCGAGGAATACAATAAATAATTAAAAAATACCAAATATCAAGTTACATTTCGTGCTTTGAGAGAACCCAAGCAAATCCGGCTTGCTAGGAAGCATTTTGAAGCGTGACAGAAAAAAGACTGAATTTCCTAACCAAGAGAACATTGGGCAAGACCAGAAGCAGAAGCTTCCCATCTGAGCTTGAGACAGCCTCTGCTCTTTGTTATCACGGGCATCATGCAAACCTGCTCACAATAAGCGAGGACCAAGTGCTTGAAATCCAATTTCCTTTCCACAGACACGACTCTTGTCCTGCCACTTCGATTTTTAAAAGGGCAAACTGGCGCCACCGAAACGGCCATTGCATTAGCTTCGAGGCTGAAATTGTCCTTCGGCAAAGCACAACCAGGAAGACATTGCTGTGATCTAATTACACAGACTTAACCTATTTAAGCATCTCTGTTCTGCCTTTGGCTAAGGCTACGCTTATTGGTTTACCTGCAGTTCTACCCAGGATGACCAAAAAGACATGCCATTAAGTGGGGAGATCTTTTCCCCGCTTCCGCTTTACAAGTGGGCTATTGACATATATTCCATCTCCAAACACTGCTGCGGGAAACCATAGGGATGTCTAGATTATAGCAGCAAGAGCTTTAAGTGCCACTCACCCCAACAGAATAATTTTACTTACCTTAATACTAAGAACTCCATTTAGTTTTGAGATGTGGGCTTCAATAGTCTCTACACATGAATTGCATGTCATTCCCTCCACAGAGATCACAACAGATCTGGCCCCGGAAGCTGGATCCATTCTGTTCACAGTTTCACATCCCTGTTTTCAAAGGAAAACAATGAAAACATTCTAGAAGTGGCACTTAGGCTAAAGACGGCTAGACAAAAACCACTAGGAACACTGGTTTAGTTATCCCCGTCATAATACATATCAAATACATAATCAAAGTTGATAATGGCTTGTTGTGAGTTTTCTGGGCTGTCTGGCCACGTTCCAGAAGCATTCTCTCCTGACGTTTCATCCACATTTATGACAGGCATCCCCAGAGGTTGTGAGGTCTGTTGGAAACTATGCAAGTGGGATTTCTATATTTATGGAGTAATGTCCAGGGTGAGAAAAAGAAAGAATTCTTGTCTGTTAGAGGCATGTGTGAATGTTACAATTGGCCTCCTTGATTTGCACTGAATGGCTTTGGAGCTTCAAAGCCTGGTGGCTTCCTGCCTGGGGGAATCCTTTGTTGGGAGGTGTCAGCTGACCCTGATTGTTTCCTGTCTGGAATTTTCCTGTTTTCAGAGTGTTGTTCTTTATTTACTGTCCTGATTTTAGAGTTTTTTTCAACACTGAAAGCCAGATTGTGTTCATTTTAATGGTTTTCTATTTTCTGTTGAAATAATCCACGTGCTTCTGGATTTCAGTGGCTTTACTGCATAGTCTGACATGGTGGTTATTAGAGTGGTCCCAACAAAGGGTTCCCCCCGGCAGGAATCAGCCAGGCTTTGAAGCTGCAACACTTTTCAATGCTAATCAAGGTGAGTAATTGCAACATTCACACTTGCCTCAAACAGACAAGAGTTCTTTCTCCCACCCTGGACATTATTCCACAAATATATAAACCTGCTGACCTGTAAAACCACTGAGCTGCTAGACTTGCTGACCGAAAGGTTGGCGGTTCAAATCCGGGGAGCGGGGTGAGCTCCCGCTGTTAGCCTCAGCTTCTGCCAACCTAGCAGTTCGAAAATATGCAAATGTGAGTAGATCAATAGGTACTGCTCTGGTGGGAAGGTAATGGAACTCCATGCAGTCATGCCTGTGGCCACATGACCTTGGAGGTGTCTACTGACAACTCTGGCTCTTTGGCTTAAAAATGGAGATGAGCACCAACCCCCAGAGCCAGTCACGACTAGATTTAATGTCAGGAAAAACATTTACCTCAACCTTAAAAACCCCGCTTGCCTAGTTTCCAACAGACCTCACAACATCTGAGGATGCCTGCCATAGAGGTGGGTGAAATATCAGGAGAGAATGCTTCTGGAACATGGCCAGACAGTCCAGAAAACTCACAGCAACCCAGTGATTCCGGCCATGAAAGCCTTCCAACACCACAAAGTTGATAATTTCAATGTTTTCCCATAAATCAGTGTGTTTGTTTCTAAAATGTGTTAGGAAAGGCATGGGTTTAGCCACTACTGTCACCCCTTCTTCTTCTTTTTATTTACAGTAGAGTCTCACTTATCCAAGACTCGCTTATCCAAGTTTCTGGATTATCCAAGCCATTTTTGTAGTCTATGTTTTCAATATATTGTTATATTTTGGTGCTAAATTCGTAAATACAATAACTGCAACATAACATTCCTGCGTATTGAACTGCTTTTTCTGTCAAATTTGTTGTAAAATGTGATATTTTGGTGCTTAATTTGTAAAATCATAACCTAATTTGATGTTGAATAGGCTTTTTCTTAATCCCTCCTTATTATCCAAAATATTCACTTATCCAAGCTTCTGCCGGCCCGTTTAGCTTGCATAAGTGAGACTCTACTGTATATCCCACTTTTCTCCATAATGAGACTCAAAGCAGCTTACAAAGGGCAGAACGGGACAATAAAAGCACACATCGAGACATACAAACGTTGAGATTAAGAGTATTAACAGCATTGCTCTGAAGTGCTGCTTAAAGACAGAACAATAAAAGGCAATCAAGACCTTTCCCTGGTTAATCATTTCCTAAAGGCTTGTTAGTCCCAATTGCAGCAACACCACTGGATCAATGGCTCTGCTTGAGCTAAGAATGGCAATTACATTTTGGCCACAACATTGTGTATTCCTTCTGACCGATCCCTTTCAAAGGCAAGAACAATGGCCCCTGTCTGTATCCTTTCAGCTTCATATGGGGACAATTTTCTCCCAAATTTTTCCTCCACCACAGACATCCCAGTGTTTCTTTCTCTCTCCATTGGAGTCCAATTTGCATGACCCCTCCCACTGCCTCTCCCATAACCCTTTCCCGTTCTTTTCTATGGCACACAGCAAACAGAGGAATTGATCTGCAACTGAACATACAGTAGAGTCTCACTTATCCAAGCTAAACGGGCCGGCAGAAGCTTGGATAAGCGAATATCTTGGATAATAAGGAGGGATTAAGGAGAAGCCTATTAAACATCAAATTAGGTTATGATTTTACAAATTAAGCACCAAAACATCATGTTATACAACAAATTTGACAGAAAAAGTAGTTCAATACACAGTAATGTTATGTTGTAATTACTGTATTTACCAATTTAGCACCAAAATATCACGATATATTGAAAACTTTGACCACAAAAATGGCTTGGATAATCCAGAGGCTTGGATAAGTGAGGATTGGATAAGTGAGACTCTACTGTACTAGAGAAGTTTGGAGAGATTTATAGGAGTTGTAGAAACGGGGATGTATAATTCACTCTGCACCCCACCAATGATGGATCTGGAACTCATTTGGCACATAAAAATGCCATGACCAACAAAAAATACTGGAGGTCTTTGGAAGGAGTGATAGGACTTGTAGTTTACCTACATCCAGAGTGTACTATGAACCCAAACAAGGATGGATCTGGACCAAACTTGGCATGCATACCCGATATGCCCATATTTGAATACTGTTGGGTTTTGAGGGGAATTGGCCTGGACATTTTGGAGTTGTAGGTCCTGGGATGTATAGTTCACCGGCAACCAAGGAGCACTCTTAACTCCACCAAAGATGGAATTGGACCAAACTTGGCACATAGAGCTCCCATGACCAGAAAAAAAAAATACTAGAGGCCTTTGGGGAAAATTCACCTTGATTTGGGGGAGTTGTAGTTCACCTACATCCAGAGAGCACTGCGAACCCAAACACTGATGGATCCAGACCCAACTTGGCACACATACCTGATATGTCAAAATTTGATTACTGGAGGGGTTTGTGGGGAACTGATCGTCCTTTCTGGGAGTTGTAGTTCACCCACAATCAGAGAAACTGTGACCTCCACCAATGATGGACCTGGACCAAACTTGGCACACAAAATCCCCACGACTAACTCAACCTACTGGAGGGTTTTGGAGGGACTGACTCATCCTAGTGGGAGTTGTAGTTTACCCTACAGCCAGAGAGCACACTGAACCCCACCAATGATGCATCCAGAGCAAACTTGCCCAATATAACACACTAAGTACTGATGGAGTTTCTGGGGGTTAACCTGGTATGATGTTAACTTGGTACTCAAGCGAGTAGAGAATAAAGGGCAGTTCTGGAACTTTGGCTTCACCTGCTGCTTATAGCCAACAATATAAAAACCCTGTTTGTCACACAACAATGTCACTGAAGGTGAATGCCTGACTGCCAACACAGGCACAAAAATGGCACTTCACCTGGCAATTGAAGAACAGGTGAAAACAAACCTCCTTAAGAAAAATGAGCTTTATATACATAAATCAAAGCCAGATGAAAGCAGTGTCAAGCTACTGCAGCATTAAATAGCTTTGTTGTGGCACACTCCTCCTTCTTTGAGGCCATTGAGCCAAACTTAAACAGATCCTGCTATTTTCAGTAAATATCAGCTGAATGTACAATGAATGCAAGTCAAAACTGACACGGTGGGACAAATAATAAATACTATGTTTGTTGTTAGTCGTGATTATTCAGGATTTATAATATTCCAAATCACAGGTATATCAATAAAGCAAGAGAATGAATCCCTTAACTAGTGATATGTACTGGAATATGTACCAATTGGCTCAAGGATTTATCAATATATACGTGTACCATTTAGCTTAAAAAATCAAGGGGTGTGCCATTAAGACACTGAATAAAGACAAGTGACAGGAGAGGTCCGTATTCCAGATCATTCAGGACTATTTGTTTTCTAAGAGGATATATTTAATGTGTTGTCAAAGGCTTTCATGTCCGGAACAGCTGGGTTGCTGTGAGTTTTCTGGGCTGTATGGCCATGTTCCAGAAGCATTCTCTCTTTTCGTTCCACCCACATCTATGGCAGGCATCCTCAGAGGTTGTGAGGTCTGTTGGAAAGTGGGGTTTATATATCTGTGGAATGGTCAGGGTGGGAGAGAAAACTCTTGTCTCTTTGACACCTCCCAACAAAGAATTCCCCCAAGCAGGAAGCAGCCAGGCTTTAAAGCTATAAGACTATTTAATGCTAATCAAGGTGGCTAATAGCAACATTCACACTTGCCTTCAATAATAATAATAATAATAATTTTATTTTTGTACCCCGCCACCATCTCCCCAGAGGGACTCGGGGCGGCTTACAGATATAAAACCAGCATACAGTATACAGTTTTACAAAAACACACAAATAAATTTAAAAGGCATTAAAAATCACAATCACAATTTTTTTTTTTGCCTTCAAGAGACAAGAATTCTTTCTCCCACCCGTGACATTATTCCACAGATAATTATATCTATATATATAAAAGAGTGATGGCATCAGGGCAGCGGACAAAACAACAAAACTACAGGCCCCCCAACCTCGAAATTTGACAACACAACCCATCATCCATGGCTCTAGGTTGATACAACAAAAAGAAAAGAAAAATAAAGTCCTAATTAGAGGGAGAGGAATAATTGTTTTTATCCAATTGCTGCCAGTTAGAGGGCTAAGCTCTGCCCACTTGGGTCTCCTAGCAACGCACTCAGCCCAGGGGACAGGCACAAGAGTTTGGAGAGACCCCTAAGGGCCATCCAGCCCAACCCTTTCTACTATGCAGCAGGACACAATCCAAGCATTCCCAACACATGGACAACGTATAAATACTATACAATACTACACAGGGATATAGACCCCCTCTACCCTCACCACTTTCACAGTACATAAACAACCAAATGCATACTAAACATAAAGACAACCATACAACAGACATTCAATATCACCACTATCTCAACAATTTCTCATCAACACTACCAGACAATGCCACAGCAACGCGTGGCCGGGCACAGCTAGTATCATTATATATTATTATGTATTATCAGTGGTAATTATATTTAATATATTACATTATTATTATTATTATTGTATTATTATTAGTATTATATTGTATTACAATATTATCA
This sequence comes from Anolis carolinensis, assembly GCF_035594765.1. Classification (NCBI taxonomy): domain Eukaryota; kingdom Metazoa; phylum Chordata; class Lepidosauria; order Squamata; family Anolidae; genus Anolis; species Anolis carolinensis. The sequence goes on from NW_026943823.1 coordinate 20,887,054, forward strand.
ACATTATATGTATATACGATATATTATATTATTAGCATAACACAATATTAGTATTCTATATTATTATATTGTCCTATTCCACTATACTGCAAAATTATTAGTAATATTACATGCAATTATTAATACACTACCAGTATATTATACTATTAGTATTATATAATATACTGCACTATATCATAAGTTGTAGTATATATAATATATAATTTATTATATTGCAACACTATTGATTTTATACATACATATAAAATATTAGTATTATTACATTATGTTACTATTTCTATATATTATTATTATCTATATATATAAAAGGAGAATAGCATCGCTCCATCGGGCAAAACAACAAAACTAAAGGCCCCCCAACCTAGAAAATTGACAGCACAACCCCTCATCCACGTCTCTACGTTCTTACAAACAAACTACACATCCCTAGTAGAAAACGGCCAGGCTTTGAAGCAATGAGGCTATTCACTGCAATTCCAATTGGCCACAGCAATGCTTGGCAGGGCACAGCTAGTGTGTGTGTGTGTGTGTGTGTGTGTGTGTGTGTGTGTGTGTATATATATATATATATATATATATATATATATATATATATATAAATAAAACCACACACACACATATACGGTACATATATGTGTGTGTGTATATATATGTGTGTGTGTGTGTGTGTGTATATATATATATATATTGGCGAGAAGAAATGAAGTAGCTTAAAAAGACTCAGCTGCTAGTATTGTATATATTATATCCCTCTAAACTGAGTAAAGCTCGATTATCTAATCTTACCTACTTCTTTAGTCAGCTGAAGCCTACCGCTTTGTAATATCTAACACCTAAGGTCTGGCAGTGTTAAGAAAAATCCGTTATCACTCTCGCAGTGCAGCCAAACCCTGACCAAGCCCTGAATTATGGACCATTTCCTTCTTAGAAAACACGTAATTAACAAAGTGCAAGCAATGGGAGGTGCCCTAAATGCTGCAGAGATTGTGCCCCACCAAGGACACGATAAACCTCCCGGCTCCGTTGCCGGTCAGCCTACGATTGCCTGCCTACTGTCTTGTTGGGTGCGTCACCTTTATACCGGGCACCCTAGCACCCAAGGACAGATCCGAGAATTTGTTTTAAAGCAATACTGTATTTAACCAGAATAATGTGGAGTTCTATGTGGAGTTTCAAGGCAGGAAAAGTACCCTGTTTCCCCAAAAATAAGACAGTGTCTTATATTAATTTTTGCTCCCAAAGATGCACTAGGTCTTATTTTCAGGGGATGTCTTATTTTTCCACAAAGAAGAATTCACATTTATGGCTGAATTTTTTAAAAATGAAAATTTATTATCTACTGTACAGTAGTTGTCATCACAAACCAGCATAACCAAACTGTGAATCCTTTCAAGAATTTCTATATTTTATTGCTATACTGTTTTTTTAAATTACTGTTTTAAATTTCTGTTCGTATGTAAATTTATGTTGTTGAGCTTGTCCTTGTGTAAGCTGCCCTGAGTCCCTTCTGGGAGATGGAGGTGGGATACAAGAATAAAGTTATTATTATATTATTATTATTTCTTGCTACTACCTTTATATTCATGTACAAAAATCTATGGAATATACATTTACTGATCCTGCATGCTTCCAAACAAAAACTTTACTAGGTCTTACTTTCGGGGGAGGCCTTATATTCAGCAATTCAGCAAAACCTCTACTAGGTCTTATTTTCTGGGGATGACTTATTTTCAGGGAAACAGGGCAAATGGAGGAGAAAAAAGAATGGTCTAACCCCACTTCTTGCACCGACCTTGTTTAACCTCTTTACTAAAGATCAGCCACAACCACCACTCACAAAGAGCTTTATATACTTTGATGACCTTGGCCTAACAACACAAGCAAGACTTTGAAACAGCTGAAAACCAACTCATGAATGCCTTGAAAGATCTCTCCAGCTACTACAAAGAAGTCGAGCCAAGTCAAGACACAAGTGTGTGCTTTCCACCTACATAACCGTGAAGCCAACAAGAAACTGAAGGTTACCTGGGAAGGCCAAGAGCTCAAACACTGTTTCCATCCTAAATATAATAATAATAATAATAATAATAATAATAATAATAATAATAATAATAATAACTTTATTCTTATACCCCGCCCCATCTCCCCGAAGGGACTCAGGGCGGCTTACATGGGGCTATGCCTGGACACAACAGCACAAAATCAAAACAAAAAACAATAAACAAATCAGCTAACAATAAACCATCAACATGGATAAAAACAGTCATAAAAGGTCAATATACAAAATAATGTTAAAATTATGAGTTGGATCAAAAGATCCGGTATCGTCTTAGATCGAACACTAACATTTAGGAAACACTGTATGAATACCAAGCACAAAGTAGCCGCACACAATAACATTTTGAGGAAACTTACTAATTGTGCATGGGGTGCAGACCCAAAATTAGTAAGAACATCAGCCTTGGCTTTATCCTACTCAACTGCTGAGCATGCCTGCCCTGTTTGGCACAAGTCTGTCCACGCGAAGCAGGTGAATAGAGCACTGAACCAAACACGCAGAATAATCACAGGATGTCTAAAATCTACACCTGTTGATAAACTCTACAAGCTAACTGGCATTGCCCCCCCCCCAAATGTGTGACGGGAAGTTGCTGTTAACTGTGAGAGAATTAAGGTTGAACACTGTGAAAGCCACCCACAGCATGGCTCTCAGCCTCCTCCCAGTAGACTCAAATTAAGGAAAAGCTTCATGTGATTTTGGAGCTTGAATCGTCTTTACATGTTGGGTAATCCTGGGGCTAATATTATTGCTCAAAGCTACACTTACTTTCAATCGATTCCTGGGCTTGTTTTTAATTACCAGCAAAGCAGAAAACCCTTGTTCACATAAATAAGTTGTGGAGAAGAGCAGAAAATAGCACAAGGTGATTCCTCAGATTTTAGTATTAAAAATTGCTTTTTTTACACCAAAACTCCTCAAAAGAATCAGATTCAAACGCGTCCTGGCAGTTTCTATCATTTTGGAATTCAATGAGTTCTTTCTGGATTTTCTCTGCAAACTCTCCAATTTCAAATTTCATTAAATAAGTCAAAAATTAATATGTGTATTGAGGACTCGCAATCAGTAAAACTAATGGAGCCGTCAAATCACTAAACAACCCTCTCTGTAGCCTCGCTGGCTCCGCCTGTGTAGCAACGGATTCATTAAAATGAAAAAGATTTAAAAATTTTCATGTTTTACAGACCATATTTTAGATCTTACAATCCACTGATGGTCCGCGTATCACTGGTTGGGAACTACTGTGCTATATGAACCAGCTCTTGCATAGTTAAAAACCAAGTAAAATTTAGAATTATTAAAACTTAAACACTTTGGATATGAACAACCATACTATGATGAGGTAAAAGCATCCCCAGAACAGTCAACTGCAATATCATAAATTAATCTTGCCCCGATTTTCAATGTTGCCAGTGCAAAAAGAGACACCTTGTGAGTAACCACCCCATTTTTCAAAATATCATCTTGCCGGATATACCGTATATACTCGACCTGAATATAAGCCGAGGCCCCTAATTTTACCACAAAAAAACTGGGAAAACATTGACTCCAGTATAAGCCGAGGGTGGTAAATTTCAGAAATAAAAACAGAAACCAATAAAATTACATTAATTGCGGCATCAGTAGGTTAAATGTTTTTGAATCTTTACATAAAGCTCAAATTTAAGATAAGACTGCCCAATTCTGATCAAATCATTATTCTCATCTTCTTCAATGTAAATGCACTTATGTACCCTTTTAATAATACAGTAAAATAATACATGTAATAATAATAAATACAGGAAAATAATACATGTAATACTAGAATAAATGCAATAATAGTAATATCAGAGTGAAATTATAAATGTAATAATAATAATAATAATAATGTAAAATAAATGGAATAGTAGCAACAATAATAGAGAAAAAAATAGTAAATGTAATACAGTAGAGTCTCACTTATCCAAGCCTCGCTTATCCAAGCTTCTGGATTATCCAAGCCATTTTTGTAGTCAAAGTTTTCAATATATCATGATATTTTGGTGCTAAATTCGTAAATACAGTAATTACAACATAACATTACTGTGTATTGAACTACGTTTTCTGTCAAATTTGTTGTACAACATGATGTTTTGGTGCTTCATTTGTAAAATCATAACCTAATTTGATGTTTAATAGGCTTTTCCTTAAACCCTCCTTATTATCCAAGATATTCGCTTATCCAAGCTTCTGCCAGCCCTTTTAGCTTGGATAAGTGAGACTCTACTGTAATACCAATAGTAATAGAGAAAAATAATAAATGTACCATATATTCTCGAGTATAAGCTGACCAATATAAACCAACCAGGACCCTCACCCGAGTATAAGCCAAGGGGGACTTTTTCAGTCTTAAAAAAAGGGCTGAAAAACTAGGCTTATACTCGAGTATATACAGTAAATGCCTGTGCTGTACAAAAACATTATAAAACAGTTGTAACTGAAGAAAAGATATTACCTTTGTAATGCTCGCAGAGAGTAGGAGGTTCACATGTTGACAAGTCTAGCAGAGGTAAAAGTTTCTGTTCGTCCTCTAAACAGCTGCTGATTCGCCATCTGACATCAGACATGACCCATAATATGTAGAAGGACTGCAAGAAGAAAGAGAGAGTTTAATAATTCCATGCCTCTAACCACTGTTTTCACTTAGGTCAAAAAAGAGAGGTAAAAGAAGGCTACGGAGCACAGAGAATGAGCCTTCACTAGAAGGCAACTTCATTGCTCTATAAATGTGCCTACACCCTCGAGTCAGAAGCTCACAATTCTCCCATGGGAACTTGATAAGAATAGAGAACTACGTGTTGGATTATACGGAGCATGATTTATAATTGCTAACACAACCCACACAACATGAATGCCATGTTTTTAAACTTTGTGCTTTTAAATACATTACAACTGTACCCTCAGTTTGCTTCTGACATGATAAATTCTTTGCCAATAGATGTAATCAATGAGATGCCACACAGCTTTTAAGGCACTTACTTTATTTCCTCAAGTTCCTGTGGTTTCTGAAAACCTAGGCTTTGTATTTCATGTCTTTCTTAAGGAAGACTGACCCATGGACTTCACCCATGAACTACATTCTTTCTACATATCTTGCTATCAATACATATCTTGCTATCTTCTCCAGCTTATCTTCTGCTCTTGTTTGCTAATAATGAATAAGCCATGTGCTTGCTAAACTAAGGTACCAAGGAATTCTTAGTTAATCACTCATCTATTTTATGAATACAGGTGACTTTGTGAGGTGTGAAGAGAATGTGGGCTAGACTACCATTTGTTAGACCAGGCATGGGCAAATTTTGGCCCTCCAAGTGTTTTGGACTTCAACTCCCACAATTCCTAACAGTCTGAACAGCCTAAGGTCCAAAACACCTGAAGGGCCAGAGTTTTCCCATGCCTGTGTTTGTTGTAGATCAGCCAGAGGCTGATAGTTTAACTGATGATTTAGAAAGGATTGAGGGCTTTCCTGTGACATAAAGTTATGGGGGCTCAAGTCTGGGAAATTGAGGTCTGGGAAATGATGTTTCTCTCTGTAAGAAAACTGGCTCGGAAAGTGCAGAGTCTCAAGGCCAGTCCGAGGAGTTAGAAATAGCTACAACAGACAAGGAATCAAGTGAAGAGCTGAGTGATAAGGAGGGTTCCCAGGAGAAGCCACCTGTAGCTACAGAGATCAACAAAAGTCTTCGGTTACAAATCAGAGCCCAAAATAGATTATATCAGTCTGAGGTTGGGGAGAAAATTCATGGAATTTGTAATGCTTTCATGGGTGTCTATTAAACAAGTTGTTTACTTTAAAGGCAGTTCAGGCAACACTGTGTTAGAGTGAGAAGCTAAGCCTGAGTTCTTGGTTCAAGTCAAGCCATGGTTTTGGATTTTAATCCTATATGTTTTCTATGTCCCTGTTCATGTACTCCTGTTCAGGTTTCACTAGTTATACCTCTTTACTTGTGGACTTATGCTGTACCTGTAATTTCTGGCTGTTGATGGACCTTGTCACCTCTGGAACTTTATGAAACATTTGGATTATTGCTTGGTTATCACCTGATGCTAAACCTTTTTGGATTATATATCTTCCTTTTCTTATTCCTACGTTTTACATGCTTTTTATGTATTTTACAATAAAGTTTCTGCTTATATTCCTTGAGTCTTGTGTGGTGCGGTGGTAATAGGTGTTTCCAGGCCTGGGGAGCAACATAGAATCACAGAATAATACAGTTGGAAGAGACCTCGTGGGCCATCCAGTCCAACCCCATTCTGCCAAGAAGCAGGAAAATCTCATTCAAAGCACCCCCGACAGATGGCCATCCAGCCTCTGCTTAAAAGCCTCCAAAGAAGGAGCCTCCACCACACTCCGGGGCAGAGAGTTCCACTGCTGAACAGCCCTCACAGTGAGGAAGTTCTTCCTAATGTTCAGGTGGAATTTCCTTTCCTGCAGTTTGAAGCCATTGTTCCATTGCATCCTAGTCTCCAGGGCAGCAGAAAACAACCTTACTCCCTCCTCCCTATGACTTCCCCTCACATATTTGTATATGGCTATCATGTCTCCTCTCAGCCTTCTCTTCTGTGGGCTAAACATGCCCAGCTCTTTCAGCCGCTCCTCATAGGGCTTGTTCTCCAGACCCTTGATCATTTTAGTCTCCCTCCTCTGGACACATTACAGCTTGTCAACATCTCCCTTCAACTGCGGTGCCCAGAATTGGACACAGTGTGATTCCAAAGCAGAATAGAGGGGCTGCATGACTTCCCTGGATCTAGACGCTATTCCCCTATTTATGCAGGCCAGAATCCCATTGGCTTTTTTCGCCGCCACATCACATTGTAGGCTCATGTTTAACTTGTTGTCCACGAGGACTCCAGGTTTTTTTCATACGTACAGCAGTCGAGCCAGGCATCGTCCCCCATTCTGTATCTATGCATTCCATTTTTTCTGCCGAAGTGGAGTATCTTGCATTTGTCCCTGTTGAACTTCATTTTGTTAGTTTCAGCCCATCTCTCTAATCTGTTAAAATGGTTTTGGGTTCTGCTCCTGTCTTCTGGAGTGTTAGCTATCCCTCCCAACTTGGTGTCGTCTGCAAACTTGATGATCGTCCCTTCATCTAAGTCGTTAATAAAGATCCTGAACAGAACCGGGCCCAGGACGGAACCCTGCTGATGGCACTCCACTCGTGACTTCTTTCCAAGATGACGACACATTGGTGAGCACCCTTTGGGTTCGTTCGCTCAGCCAATTACAGATCCCTCCTTCACTTTTATTCCCATCTCAATGAACTAAAGTTTAGCCAACTGGCTGTGAAGCTTGAAGTCATAATGCTCTCCTTCAAAAACACAATTATGTCCTGTTCAGCACTTGGTCTTTCCCAACTGCTTCGTTCAGCAAGACAAGCTTGCCTTCCTTTGCCCGAGGAGAGGGTGTCTCTTCCGCTGTTGTGCCACAACCCACTGCTGATGCAAAGGCCACACTCATTCATTCGTCTATACTGTACATTTACACTACAAGGACAATTTAATTAGAAACTCTTTGCACTGTCTTTTGGCTTATAGACAATCCAAATGGTACAAATAAGCAACGTCAGCACCAGCATGGCTCCAACGGGGCCAAACAACCCAGCATTATATTTCAAGGCAGGGGAAAGATGATCACCCAGATACCGTGTTTCCCCGAAAATAAGACAGTGTCTTATATTAATTTTTGCTCCCAAAGATGTGCTAGGTCTTATTTTCAGGGGATGTCTTATTTTTCCATGAAGAAGAATTCACATTTATTGTTGAACAAAAAAATGAACATTTATTATATACTGTACAGTAGTTGTCATCACAAACCAGCATAACCAGACAAACTGTGAATCCTATCAAGAATTTCTTGTTACTACCATTATTTCCATGTACAATTGGTATGTACATTTACCAATCCTGCATGCTCTGGTGTTCTGTTTGGCAGGCGCTGGGCATGCTTCCAAACAAAAACTTTGCTAGGTCTTACTTTCGGGGGAGGCCTTATATTTAGCAATTCAGCAAAACTTCTGCTAGGTCTTATTTTTCGGGGATGTCTTATTTTCAGGGAAACAGGGTATTATTGGGGAGGAAAGTCCCATCAGTCCAAAGTGCTACAAGGAGAAGGAGTATTTTCTATTTCAACAGCCCAACCCTGTTGTGTTATTACTTTGTACTATGGCCCTTGGCAGAACAGGACTTATTCCAAGTCAGTCTGCAGAGCAATGAGACCTTAAGAACAATCTAGGCACCAAAACTGCGCATAACATAATTCAACAAAGCAGGAAGGAACTTCATGTGCAAGAGAAAGGGAGGGAAAAGATGGCTTCCTCTCCCATTTTTTAGTCTTCAGATCAGGCATAGGCAAACTTGGGGCCTCCAGGTGTTTTGGACTTCAACTCCCACAATTCCTAACAGCCAAAGTTGGCACATGCCTGCTTCAGATAATTCCCATGCTCACAGATTCCAAGGAAACTCGCGGTTTAAAACATATACAGCACAACAATCTCCTAAATTCTTCTAAACTCTTTGTTGTGGGAGGGGCTGCAGACTATGTGACCAGGTCTGGGCTTGTATTTATCTATAAATACTGCAAATAAATAAATAAATAAATGTATCCTCGATTAACCCAAGCCATCAAAAGAAAGGCTGCAACAGGGAAACTCCATTTTACATCTCTTCCAGAAAGTGTTCAAAAGTTATATGAATCACTAGGGGAAAAGAAGTCTATAACAGAGGGAAAGCCACAGACAATAATACCATTTTCACATCTTCTCCGCCCGAACTCAGCACATCGTCAGCAGTAATATTTTTGGAAAATTGAAATCTCCATATCCTTTTGGAGACTTTCTGATTTTTGAAAAGGTATGACCTTGTTAAAAGTTGTAACCTCATGAAAAATTACAACGTAACCTCTTGGTAAAAGCATGGCCTGTTAGAATCATAACTTTTTGGGAAAATGGCTTTCATGCAAAGCAATCGGGTTTCTCAGCTGTTAGACTGATAAACATATTTAGTTCTGTTAGGAACAAAGATATACCAATGCACAGAAACATATAATATATATAGCAGAATTTCAGAAGTGTTCCTTTAAGTTGCCCAAAAATATCTACTCTCTCTTAAAATATATTTGCCTTTAAATCATGCTCTCAAGAGACAAAAATAAGCAGAATTCTTTAAAAGTAACATAGTTGGTTTGCTCACAAACTTCATGTATTCAGCATACAGGTACTTTGCTTATAAATCCAGTTAAAGATAGGTTTTGAAGTAGTTTCTCTGTGTAGGTAACACAGGGTATCTTTCTTAGAATCAACAGTCCATAGTCCAAAGCATCTCTCTGTTCTGAGAGTCTAATAGAGTCTCTGTCTAGTCTGAACATCCAATGGAGTCTGATGCCTTCTGTACAGCATGTTGTTCCTACAGACTTCTAAAAGCATGCTGTTCCTACTGAAGTCTAAAAGCATACATCTAAAATGGAGTCTGAGTCCTGAACAAGCCCGCAACAAACAAGCCCACAACAAAGAGTTAAAGAAAAATGGCTAACCAACACACACATACACTAAGTAATCTGCATTATATACATAACAACTAGCTGTGCCCAGCCACGCGTTGCTGTGGCGAAGTCTGGTGGTATGGGAAATAAAGTATTGAGGAATTGGTGGTAGTTAAGGTAAAGGGTAAAGGTTTTCTTCTGACATTAAGTCCAGTTGTGTCCGACTGCACACTGAAGTGGATTATATGGCAGTGTGGAGTCAAGATAATCCAGTTCAAAGCAAATAATATAAGATTATAAATGGGTTATATAGCTGTGTGGAAGGGCCTTGAGTCTACACTGCCATATAATCCAGTTAAAATCTGATAATCTGTGGAAGAGGCCTAAGTGAGGCCTAACTGTGCCTGTCCCCTGGGCTGAGTAGGTTGCTAGGAGACCAAGTGGGCAGAGCTTAGCCTTCTAACTGGCAGCAATTGGATAAAAAACAATTATTCATCTCCCTCTAATTAGGACTTTATTTTTCTTTTCTTTTTGTTGTATGAACGTAGAGGCATGGATGAGGGGTTGTGCTGCCAAGTTTAGTGTTTCTGGGATGTGTAGTTTTGTTGTTTTGTCCTAGGCCGAAATGTCATTACCCTTTTATATATACAGATTAACTAGTGGAGGCTTGAGATGGTTGCTATTTCCAACAAATATGCATTTCCCGGAAAGGATTGAAATCAGAAAAACAACAAAGTTGTTTAAATTAATAGAGTTGGACACACAATGGCATCAAAGTGGAACAATAGCATCCACTTCCTTGGAACTAACCAAAGAAAAAGAGCATCCAAAGCCAACATGGATAGATTACTTCTATAAAGGCAGCAGATGGGGAGAACCTTCATAAATATATTTCCGACCTGGGCAGAAGGTCCTGCGGGGGGTTGAGTGTAATATATACTTAGCATTTATTCACCTCTCCTATTAAAAGGAACCAAATAAATGAGGATGGTCGTTTAAATGCAATAGTTGCAAAACACACAGCACTTCCCTGTAATTAAACTTAATGAGATCAAATAAGTGCCTAGCCACAAAGAATCAAGTCTCAAACGTGATGCAACAGTTCACCTGAAAGATTCCCTTGAGCAACTCTCAAATAGGCTCAAAAGAGAAGAGAAAGAAACAAGCAGAAAGCTCTGTTCATGCTTCTTGAATCTGGGTGGCTGTGAGTTTTCTGGGCTGTATGGCCATGTTCCAGAAGCATTCTCTCCTGACGTTTCGCCCACATCTATGTCAGGCATCCTCAGAGGTTGTGAGGTCTGTTGGAAACTAGGCAAGTGGGGTTTATATATCTGTGGAATAATGTCCAGGGTGGGAGAAAGAACTCTTGTCTGCCTGAGGCACGTGTGAATGTTGAATTGGCCACTTTGATTAGCATTTAATGGCCTTGCAGATGCAAAGCCTGGAGGAACCCTTTGTTAGGAGGTTAGCTGGCCCTGATTGTTTCCTGTCTGAAAATGCTGGACCATTCTAACAACCACTATGTCAGACGACACAGAGAAGCCATTCAAATCCACAAGAAGCTTGTGAACAATTTGAACAGAAAGGAGAAAACCATGAAATTGAACAAAATCTGACTATCAGTATTAAAAACTCTAAAATCAGGACAGTAAATAAAGAACACCGGTCAGAAGACAGGGGAATATCAGACAGGAAATGATCAGGGCTAGTTAACACCTCCCAACAAAGGATTCCAAGCAGGAAGCAACCAGGCTTTGAAGCTGCAAGGCCATTCAATGCTAATCAAGCTGGCCAATTGCAACCTGCACACTTGACTCAAGCAAACAAGAGTTTTTTTCTCCTACCCTAGACATTATTCCACAGATACATAAACCCCACTTGCCTAGTTTCCAACAGACCTCACAACCTCTGTGGATACCTGCCATAAATGTGGTTGAAACGTCAGGAGAGAATGCTTCTGGAACATGGCCATACAGCCCAGAAAACTCACAGCAACCCAGTGATTCCGGCCGTGAAAGCCTTCAACAACACTTCTTGAATCTTTCAGAGTTTTAGAAAAAGTAACCACATTTAAAAAACACCAAATGCACTGCCTTACTATGAGTATTACATTTAATCCTTCAGTCAACTATGCCATGACACTCTTGTTCAGGGCTACAGCAAATGAATGTATTGGAATTGTATTTGCATCAAGATAGATAGGGAATAGTATCAAGAGGCAATGTAATGGAAAGAGAAAACCACAAGACAAAACCAGCAAGAACGGGGCCGTGGACTATTTGCAAATGACTTCCTCGAAACGGATTCAAAGAGCAACGTTTTAATCTCTGAACATCAGAGACATCACACAGTCTTTATCACAAATGTCTCTGGACACAGAAGGTATGAAAACAACCTGCTGTATTTGAGAGATAGCAGGAAGAAAAGGAGAAGTCCGACGTAGGTTTGCAGAAGCAATTTGCACGTCTTTGGCTCCCGGCCGGTGCTTCAGTCTGGACAATCATTTCCGTTCATATTGTTTCAGCACCAGCGTCTCTGAAGTGTCCAACCAAAGTTCACCACAAGATACAGAACACCAGTCCCATGACCATCCACAACGTTGCAAGCAAATGACTAGACTATGCAAGAAAACTATAAAACAAAGTGAACCTGAGGTTCCGATGGTCTTTCATCCTATCTGATGCAGCAGTGCTTGTAAGTCGGAGCACGGTCCAGAATGAATTCCAAGTATTTGGGTGTGCTGCAATACTCCAGTGGGATTCCTTCCCAGATCATCCTCAGAGCTCAAGATGCTTGTCTGTCCTTAAGGTGAAAGGCACACGTCTGCATTTTAGGTAGATAAGGAATCAGCTGGTTTTCCCAGTAATATTTATTTATTTTATTTCTCGCATTTATATCCTGCCCTTCTCACCCGAAGGGACTCAGGGCGGCTTACAACAGTGGCAACAATTAGATGCCCATACAACCAATATAAAACCGTACATAAAATAGTTTAAACTATTAAAATACATTATGAATTAAAAATATACATTTCAAACACAAAATCAGATCCATTCTTCTTCATGCTTTGTCCATAGTTCAGTCTGTAAGAGCACCTAAAGCTTCAGTCCATAAGAACACCTAAATAGGCAGTAAGAGCACCTAAAGCTTCAGTCCATAAGAACACCTAAATAGGCAGTAAGAGCACCTAAAGCTTCAGTCCATAAGAACACCTAAATAGGCAGTAAGAGCACCTAAAGCTTCAGTCCATAAGAACACCTAAATAGGCAGTAAGAGCACCTAAAGCTTCAGTCCATAAGAACACCTAAATAGGCAGTAAGAGCACCTAAAGCTTCAGTCCATAAGAACACCTAAATAGGCAGTAAGAGCACCTAAAGCTTCAGTCCATAAGAACACCTAAATAGGCAGTAAGAGCACCTAAAGCTTCAGTCCATAAGAACACCTAAATAGGCAGTAAGAGCACCTAAAGCTTCAGTCCATAAGAACACCTAAATAGGCAGTAAGAGCACCTAAAGCTTCAGTCCATAAGAACACCTAAATAGGCAGTAAGATCACCTAAAGCTTCAGTCCGTAAGAACACCTAAATAGGCAGTAAGAGCACCTAAAGCTTCAGAGAGCTTCTGCTCAATGCCTCCCCTATGGCATACTTAACAAATCTAGAGATACTCAATTATCAGAAGGCCTTCACCTTGGCTTGATGTCACACCCTTCCAGCAGTTGTAATCGAGGGCCAATATCGGAAGACCCCCTACCCAGAGAAACTCTGTCCCTGTACATTGTTTTTAAATGAATAATTAATAATCACACAGCGACAGCAATAATAATTATCTACAAATTGCAGTAAGAATGTGTTCTCGAAGGCTTTCATAGACAGAATCACTGGGTTGCTGGGAGTTTTCTGGGATGTATGGCTATGTTCCAGAAGCATTCTCTCCTGACATTTCACCCACATCTATGGCAGGCATCCTCAGAGGTTGTGAGGTCTGTTGGAAACTACGCAAGTGGGGTTTATATATCCGTGGAAAGCCCAGGTTGGGAGAAAGAACGCTTGCTTAAGGGAATCCTTTGTTGGGAGGTGTTCTTACCAGACATTAAGGGAACCACTGACTGCAGACAGAAGATTATTAAGAAACACAACCGACAAACTATCTACAGGCCCACTAAGAAAATCCAACAGAAGTTAAAGTCAGATGGAAGTCAACAATTTTCTGTATTTTTATTTATATATAAAAATAATCATTTATTTTTATTTTTTTCTATTTCACTCTTATTTCCTACTTTCTACTAATAAGGAATGTTCTCCCACTTTCAATGTGAAAACTTTATTGCAGTAGAGTCTCACTTATCCAAGCCTCGCTTATCCAACGTTCTGGATTATCCAACGCATTTTTGTAGTCAATGTTTTCAATATATCGTGATATTTTGGTGCTAAATTTGTAAATACAGCAAATACAACATAACATTACTGCGTATTGAACTACTTTTTCTGTCAAATTTGTTGCATAACATGATGTTTTGGTACTTAATTTTAAAATCATAACCTAATTTGATGTTTAACAGGCTTTTCCTTAATCTCTCCTTATTATCCAACATATTCGCGTATCCAACATTCTGCCGGCCCGTTTACGTTGGATAAGCGAGACTCTACTGTACTTGCAAATATATAATCTTTATTTTTTCTTTTTCTCTTCTTCTATCTTCAAAAATAAAATTTCCAATAAAAATATAATTAAAAAAAAGAAAATCCAATAGAAGTTACGTTCAGCAAAGGACAAGAGAGATCCTCTCACCTCTGCAGAAGTCTACTGTATACCATGGTTGCCTAGAAGCATCCTTTGTTTGGGAGATGTTAACTGGCACTTGATTGTTTGCTGTTTGGAATTCCCGTTTCCGACTTGTGTTCTACAAACGGTCTATAGCTTCAATAAGAAAATTCAACAAATGCTACATTCACCAAAGAATAAGAGGGATCCTCTCACCTCTGCAGGAGTCTATTATTATTAATATTATTATCATCATCATCATCATCTTTATTTATATCCCACCATACTCCCCATGGGGACTCAAGGCGGCTAACATTTATCCACACTAATAATAATAATAACAACAACACAATAGACATCACAGTTGTGGAAAAGAAAAAGGTTTGGATCATTGATGTCGCCATCCCAGGTGACAGTTGCATTGACGAAAAACAACAGGAAAAACTCAGCTACTATCAAGACCTCAAGATTGAACTTCAAAGACTCTGGCAGAAACCAGTGCAGGTGGTCCCAGTGGTGATGGGCACATTGGGTGCCGTGCCAAAAGATCTCAGCCGGCATTTGGAAACAATAGACATTGACAAAATTAAGATCTGCCAGCTGCAAAAGGCCACATTGCTAGGATCTACGTGCATCATCCGAAAATACATCACATAGTCCTACACACTTGGGAAGCGTTCAACTTGTGATTTTGTGATACGAAATCCAGCATATCTATCTTGTTTGCTGTGTCGTACAATAATAATAATAATAATAATAATAATAATAATAATAATACATCACACAGTCCTAGACACTTGGGAAGTGTTCGACTTGTGATTTTGTGATACGAAATCCAGCATATCTATCTTGTTTGCTGTGTCATACAATAAAATAATAATACATTCTTTCTCCCCGAAGGGACTTGGGGCGATTTACATGGGGACGAGGCCCAAGGAACAAGAAGTTCAACATACAATTAAAAACACAACACAAACTACAAGATTAAAATGCATAACAACAAAATAATGAAAACATCTTAAAATAGATCAACAATATCATCACTGTAGGACAAAAGTGGAACTATTCAAATTGCATGGGAAATGCAAACCTGTGGCCTATGGTGCTTGACTACGGATTGGGATTATTGTCTATGTTTTAAGTTATTTTAACTTTTGTGAGAAGTTTTATTATATTGTGATTTTATTGTGTTACTGTTTTTATTGATGTACCGGTAATATTGTTTTGGGCTTGTCCCAATGTAAGCCGCCCCGAGTCCTTCGGGAGATGGAGCGGGGTATAAATAAAGTTATATTATTATTACCTGGACACAACATATTATTGGTGAACACAGAAATGCTGGACCACTCTCACAACTAAGATGTCAGACGACACAGAGAAGCCACTGAAATCCACAAGCATGTGGACAATTTCAATACAAAGGAGGAAACATTAAAAATGAGCTCCTAGTATTAAAAAAAACTATACAATCAGGACAGTAAATAAAGAACAACACTCCACAAACAGGGGAATTCCAGACAAGAAACAATCAAGGCCAGCTAATCACCTCCCAACAAAGGATTATTCCCCCAGGCAAGAAGAAGCCAGGCTTTGAAGCTGCAAGGCCATTCAATGCTAATCAAGGTGGCCAATATTATCATTACTGTGTTATTATTAAATGAGCAATTAATAGTATTATTACAACTGTATTTTTAAGTGACTAATTAGTAATACAGTAATAATATTACTGCGTTTTTAAGTGAATCATTAATAATAACACATAAATAATCTTACTGCATTACTATTGTTATTATTACATGAAGAGCACTAACAATTACAGTAGAGTCTCACTTATCCAACATAAACGGGGCGGCAGAACGTTGGATAAATGAATATGTTGGATAATAAGGCGGGATAAAGGAAAAGCCTATTAAACATCAAATTAGGTTATGATTTTACAAATAAAGCACACCAAAACATCATGTTATACGACAAATTTGACAGAAAAAGTAGTTCAATACGCAGTAATGTTGCGTTGTAATTACTGTACAGTAGTCTCACTTATCCAAGCCTCACTTATCCAAGTTTCTGGATTATCCAAGCCATTTTTGTAGTCAATATTTTCAATATATCGTGATATTTTGGTGCTAAATTTGTAAATACAGTAATTACAACTTAACATTACTGTGTATTGAACTGCTTTTTATGTTAAATTTGTTGTAAAACATGATGTTTTGATGCTTAATTTGTAAAATCATAACCTAATTTGATGTTTAATAGGCTTTTCCTTAATCCCTCCTTATTATCCAAGATATTCACTTGTCCAAGCTTCTGCCTGCCCTTTTAGCTTGGTTAAGTCAGACTCTACTGTATTTAAGAATTTAGCACCAAAATATCATGATATATTGAAAAACATTGTCTACAAAAATGCCTTGGATAATCCAGAACCTTGGATAAGCGAGTCTTTGATAAGTGAGACTACTGTATTTAAAAAAAAACCTCTAAAATCAGGACAGTAAATAAAGAACAACACTCCACAAACAGGGGAATTCCAGACAAGAAATAATCAGGGCCAGCTAATCACCTCCCAACAAAGGATTCCCCCAGGCAAGAAGCAGCCAGGCTTTGAAGCTGCAAGGCCATTCAATGCTAATCAAGATGGCCAATATTATTATTACTGTGTTATTATTAAATGAGCAATTAATAGTATTATTACAACTGTATTTTTAAGCGACTAATTAATAATACAGTAATAATATTACTTCGTTTTTAAGTGAATCATTAATAATAACATAGAAATAATCTTACTGCATTACTACTGTTATTACATGAAGTAAAAAAAAAGGTAAGGGTGTTCCCCTGACGTTAAGTCCAGTCGTGACCGACTCTGGGGGTTGGGTGCTCATCTCCATTTCTAAGCCGAAGAGCCGGCGTTGTCCATAGATACCTCCAGGTCATGTGGCCGGCATGACTACATGAAGAGCAATAACAATTACCTACAAACAGCACCAAGAGCGTATGAGGAATTAAAGGGGAAGAAAGCCTTCACTTCCGATTTGGAATATGGACCAAGAAACTGCTTCCTTACTTCCGGTTTGCTCCGCGGCCTCCAAGACGTCCTTCCTCTTCGGCGTCCTTCTCTTTCTGAGGCGAAGAAAAGCCTCCCTCATTCAGGCCACGCCCCCTCCTCTTCGGCCACGCCCCCTCCTCTTCGGCCACGCCCCCTCCACACGACTGTTGCTACACTCCCAGGACGTCATCACATAAATAGGAGGCGCGCATGCGCTCATTGACTACTCGGGAATCAACACTCTGTTCAGAGCCTGGGCCAATGATGGGCAACCTTTTGCATTTGGTGTGTCAAAATTCACAAAAAAAACCCTAGCATAACTTGGGTGGTGTGTCACTTCGAGAAAAAAACCCATAATTTCACAATATGTATAGTTTAAATAACAAAAATGTATAATTGTAATATATAACTGCATTTAATAAATCAAAAACTATTTACTACCATTATTTCCATGTACAACAATCTATGGTACCTCTTGCCGTTTCCACGCTGATTTCTCTCTATTCTAGTTTCAATGTAGTCATGAGCAATGAATAATATAATAATATAATAGTAATAATATAATAATATACTACAATAATAGAATAATAGGTTAAAACCTTACCCAGTCTACTTTTACAACCTCTCCATTTTAATCCATGTTTTTATTAGTTCTTGTCATTTGTTTTTATTGGCGAATGTTTAAATTTTTATAATTGTGCATGTTTTTTTGTCTATTGTTATGTTTTACATTGCTATTGTTTTTATTCGGGCTTGGCCCTCTCATTTGCATACCCAGTTCTTTTTGGAGCCAACTCAAGATTTTATCAGTATATTTATTGTATGTGACCTCATTTGTTTTATGATTTTATTGTTAATTGATTTGTTTTATTGCTATGTTTTTATATTGTCTAATGCTGGGCTTGGCCCCATGTAAGCTGCCCCGAGTCCCTTCCGGGAGATGGGACGGGGTATAAAAATAAAATTATTATTATTATTATTCAAACAAGATAGATATGCTGGATTTTGTATCACAAAATCACAAGTCGAACACTTCCCAAGTGTCTAGACTGTATTATTATTATTATACCCCATCTTTAATTGTTCATTTTGCTTTCAAAAGAGTAGCTAGACTCAGCAATTCAGGAATAGATTCCTGTCATGCAAATCTCCAAGGAAGAAATTTTACACAGACTGCTTCAATTTTAAATATTTTTATTACATCATGAATAATAGAACAGTGCCATTCTAGGCGTGCAGTAGGGAGATCCCAATGAAATTTTAAATCAGTTCATGACTCTTCCCATCTTGCGAAGATCATCTTTACTCCTCTCGCCATGGTTTTGGCGTGATCCGGCCCACAGGAGACAGATTCCACTCGATTCCGGTTTGCGTTATAACCTGCAATGCAATGCATGGGAAATGCTAAGAAATCAATGCAATGAATGGATTTCGGGCCGCATTAAAAGGAGTCTAGTGTCTAAATTGAGGGAAGTCATGGTGCTTCTCTATTCTGCTTTGGTTAGCTTCACCCAGAAGACTGTGTCGAATTCTGGGCACCACAGGTCAAAAGAGATATTGACAAGCTGGAAAGCATCCAGAGAGCAACTAAAAAGATCAAAGGTCTGGAGACCATGAATAATCCCTTTGAGGGGTGTCTTAAAGAACTGGCTCTGTTTAGCCCGCAGAAGAGAAGGTCGACAGGAGACATGATAGCCATGTATAAATATGTGAAGAAGAGGGAGCAGGCTTGTTTTCTTTATCCTGGAGACTAGGACTCAATGGAGCCATGGCTTCAAATGACAGGAGAGGAGATTCCACCTGAACATTAGGAAGAACTTCCTGACTGTAAGGAAAGCTGTTTAGCAGTGGAACTCTCTGCCTCAGAGTCTGGTGGAAGCTCCTTCCTTGGAAATTTTGAAAAGGTAGCCATCTATCGGGGGAGCTTTGATTGTGCTTTATTCTGTATGGCAACGGGTTGGACTAAATGGCCCATGTGGCCTCTTCCAACTCTATTATGCTATGATTCTATAATAATAATGATAAAACTTTATTTATACCCTGCTCCATCTCCCGAAGGACTCAGGGCGGCTTACACTCGGAACAAGCCCAAAACAGTATTACATTAAAAAAAAGTAACACATTAAAATCACAATATAATAACACAACTTACAAAAGTTAAAATAACTTAAAACAGAGACAGTAATCCCAATCCCTATGAAGCCAGTAACTATAAAGTATTCAAGAGACGTCAGCTCTTCAAAGACAACCCAAAAGTGCAATTTCATTAACAATCTTGTTCACACGGCTCTCTGTATATGGCAGGACTACATCCCCCATCATCTTATATCACACACACACGCAAAGCCCTTCATTATTTTAAATCAGACGATGAAGGCATGTGTGCCAAGTTTGATCCAGATCCGTCAAGGCATGGACGAGCCTGTATGGTACCAACCAGCCATCACTCATATGTCCTTTGACTTCTATATACAGTATATGCAAACACAGATCATATTGTAAAATGCTGGTTGAGAGTGGCACACCTGTCCTTGCAAAACCAGTAAGATTAAAGCGCAATGCTGACAAAACAACCTTTGGTCTCAGGATGTGCTGTTAAGCAAGACAAGTAATCCTATTTATTATTATTTCCATGGCCGAATTGTCACTGGTAAAGAACAACAGCTAAACACAAGATCAAAACACTTACATAGCTCCAAATCGAGATGCAGAAGGCTGCTCCTCCAACTAGAACCAGGGTGCCATATTTGTCATGAAAATCAGGCTCATGCTTCTGGTGAACTTGCCTCACAGATGTACGTTGGATGTTACGAGCTAAAACATATCACATAAATGGATTACAAATTTAATTTAACCAAGACAGGGCAGCATACTCTGATATCAAATGACAGAGTTCCAGCATTTGCTCTAAGTCTT